>NC_080785.1:51764522-51952022 GCF_028018385.1 Neofelis nebulosa | reverse complement strand
GCTCTTGTAAAAGCAAATGCCAACTGCGAAGCTGCCTATTGGCCTGTTGCCTCCTCAAAGGCATTTATGTTTATTTATTTATTTGTTTATTTATTTGCTAGATTTATCACATTTGCAGGCTGTGCCATTTGGCCTCAGGGTCAAATAAATCTCTTTTAAAACCTTAACATCATTCTTAAGCATTGTGTACCCCTGCCTGCCCCTGACGGACCTTTCTAAAGGCTTTACAAGAACAGAATTAAATCCATTTTACAAATAAATACACTGGGAACAATAGAGCTTAAATGCATCACAGAAGGCAAAAATAAACTCCAGGAAAAATCTGGAGGTAAGACGAAAATGTCCTACCGCCCCTTTTTGAATCCTCAAAGTTAAAAAAAAAAAAAAAAATGGTGGTGGGTAGAATTTTACCTCTCTTCTTCTTGGCACATGTCCTGGTGTAGAAGGCATTTTCTCCGTGAGGATTTGTCACAAGGTCCAGGAAGACAGCCAAGAATCATAACAAAGTGTGGAATGGAATGGAATGGAAATACATTTTTAAGAAAGCTGGCCATGTCATTTGAAAATTCAGCCGAGGCAGATTCAACTCCCAAGGCCTAAGGCTGTCTCTGGGAGACAGTTAAACAGGAAAGAATAACTGACTGCTTGAGACTCCGATTCACGTTATTATTCTACTAACATCGCTAATATTGTGTTAAATTATCCTTTCATTTATTCGTCAAACATTTATCCAGCACTAGGTACTCAGCACAGAATTAGCCGCCATGGAACACCCACAGAAAAAATAAGGCATGTCTCTGGTTTTAAGGAGTATTCCTGCAAATTAAAAATCACAGAGTAATAAATCCTAGAAAAGTTGCCATCACAGCCTGAGGAAGGTGCTCCATATGAGCAGATGACTGTTACATTGTCACATAACCTCAGTCTGCCATTTTCTCATTTTTTTCTCCTATGCCCTAGAATATAGCCAGACATATTCATTCTACTATAGAAACAATTTGCTTTTTCTACAAGGTGTTGACTTATTTGGGGTAAATTGGTGTATTTAGAAAGACATGGTGATATTTGCTATTGAAAACATGTGATTTTTTGTTGTTGTTCCCGTTATTACCTTAAACCACAATTTTAGATTAACCAACAGACCCCCAGCCCCACCTGCATTGGGTAAGGGACCTTCTACCCTACAATTTGTACCACAATAACTAAAAAATACCAGAAGCCAAGCCTTAAATATTTATGATTCTCTACCCTCCCCCTGCCCACCCCCCCTAAAAACAGGACTGATTAGTCGGAGTTCAATAAATACTTAATAGATTAGGTAAACAGTTGCAGGATCTTGTCATCTTATAGCCAACATCTCCTCTAAAATTTCGAATCAAAATGTAGCAAGATTTCTATACAATTGACATTGTGAAGCTAACCTTACTTCATCACCCATTTGTAATGTACCTTTTTTTTTTTTTTAAAGAGTGTTGACGAAAGTTGTATTTTCTTGGACAAGCCAGTGTGCCTCTCTGAACTGCAGTTTCCTTCTCTGCACTCCCCACACGGGCTGGTTTTGAGGCTCTAATTGGATAATGTATCCAAAAGCACCCTATAAACTATCAAGGATATGAAAGAGTAGCAATCTAGGAAAGCTGATCTATATTTAAATATAACAGTAATTTGGGGCGGCTGGGTGGCTCAGTCGGTTGGGCGTCCGACTTCGGCTCAGCTCATGATCTCGCGGTCCATGAGTTCGAGCCCCGAGTCGGGCTCTGTGCTGACAGCTCAGAGCCTGGAGCCTGTTTCGGATTCTGTGTCTCCCTCTCTCTCCGACCCTCCCCTGTTCATAGTGTGTCTCTCTCTGTCTCAAAAATAAACGTTAAAAATAAAAAATTTAAATATAACAGTAATTTGAAATTTCTATTCACCATTAGTGCCTTCTTATCTTTTCATAACAAAAATTTGTATTAGTGTAATTGTACTGTTGGCTTAATAAATGTTAGCTACTGTTCAGCTACATTTTGTGTCAACTAAGTCTGATAAACTTGCCTAAAGACCTAACAAATGACAGGGTCATTTCTATGGAACTATGCAATCTGTGGTCCAAACAACAGACTTAAAAATGAATTTTTAAAACATCACCCATTTACAAGTAGGAATTATGCAGTAAATAGGGTTCTGAAACTGACAAATTAAAAAAAAAAAACTTATGAGAATAATTTCAAGAGCAGAATGGCACATTCTGCCAAAGTCAAAAACCACATATTCCATGGACATATCAAATTGTAACGATGATTTTAACAATTTAGCAGGTTTAGGAAGAACAAACTGCAGACATTTTCTTTCTGATTCTTACAGAATCCTTTTAACCAGAATGGCAAATTCCTGTTGGTGGTGGGGGGAAGGCGGGGGGGGGGGGGGGGTGGGGGGGGTGGAGGGAGGATCACCAGAGCAGTCACCAGTGAAAGATCCAATGTCAACCCCAAGACATGACTATTCAGCTATGGAATGAGCTTTCTCCAAAAGTATTTGAAATCCTCTATCCAAGAAAAAAAACCTAGACAAGAATTATTGAATTCTGTAAAGCTCACAGAACTCCTAATTTAATGGAACGATCTTGTCTTGCCAAAATGAACAGTCCTGTTCATTGCCAGCCCCCAGGGACCTTCCAGCCTCCTACCTCACCAGCCCACCCCATAAATGCTTGGTCTCACCCCCTGGTAAATGCCCACCAATCCCCGGAGACACTATGGGAGCGCAAGACCCGTTTTCAGACATGCTATTCCTGAGTCCCGTCTCTGTGGCCTCCTGTGAATCGTTCAAGATCCAAGTTCACCTCCTTCCTTCCCCACATATTCCAGAGACAGTTGCTCCTTCCTTGGGCCTTTTACCATGTCAGGCACTGACTGCTTGTGTGATGATTCCCTTCTGTTTGCTTGTCTACTGACTCTAACACCGGAAGAGCAGAAATCTCTTCAGGCACTCTTCTGAATGCTTTAACATCTATTAACTAAGTTAATACTCATATTATGTCCTATGACAATGATGCCTACTTTCACTAACCCCACTTCACAGGCGAGGGGACTGAGGCTTGGGAAAGTTAAGTAGCTTGCTCACGGCTCACACCCATAAATGGCAGAGCTGAGATTTGAATGCAAGGTCTGTGTTCTTCTTCACTACGCTATCCTGGCTCCCAAAAACTGCACAGAGCAGAAGCATAAAGGTTCAGAAGGTGGCCTAAAATTTGACAAGAATCGCCTTTCCTCACAAGGAAGACTATATCCAAAGGCAGTCCGAGCACTTCCTTGGGTGCAGCCTAGCTTCGGAGCTGCTCCAAACAGAAGGGGTAGGAAAATTCTCATTTTGTGGCTAACTGAATTAGTGCCTCCCTCTCAAACATAATGAAATTCAAAGCCATTTTATTAGTCCTCTTGGGACTCTTTGCAAAAATTCTTCCTCTGCTGTATTAGATTAGACGCCCTGTATAAAATAAGGTCAGAATCTTCCAGGATATTTCTTTGTTGCTCCTGCCTACACCAGGGCACACACAGGTCCCTCACTTTAGTCTCCCAGGTTCCCTTCAAAACACCCCAGGAAGAGATCAGAATATCTTCTAAACACAAGAATCAAGCTGATGCTCATCTACCAGCACCTACCTCATCATGCCCCAGGGGCTAGTACTATGTGTTTCTGGATGCACCATTGAAACCATTCACTAACACAGCTCAGGGTGATAGAGGTGGCCCATTTTAAAACAAATTACCTTTGTCCCTGACCACCCCATAGATATGAACAGCCTTTGAAAAACTTGGCTGTGTCCTAAAAGGTCTTTTTTTTTTTTCGTTTATTTATTTTTCAGACAGAGAGAGACACAGCATGAACGGGGGAGGGGCAGAGAGAGAGGGAAACACAGAATCTGAAGCAGGCTCCAGACTCCGAGCCATCAGCCCAGAGCCTGATGCGGGGCTCGAACTCGCGGACCGCGAGATCGTGACCTGAGCCGAAGTCGGACACTCAACCGACTGCGCCACCCACGTGCCCCCTAAAAGGTCTTTTGAGGACACCATGGTGTCCTCTTTATTAAGCATGCGACTTGAACACAAGGTCAAGGCTTCCTACCCTCCTGTGGATATGTCTACACATCCTCAGGCTGGAGAGAAACCAAAGGGCGTTTCCTGACTGCAAATTGGTCTTTTCAAAAAAATATTCCTAATGATAACTACGTTTCTGGAGTGCTTATTCTCCGTGTCTGGCCCTGTGCTGAGCACTGATAATCTAGGGAGTGAACATTGAATGCTGATTCTCAATATAATGTAAAAATTGGGCTCTAGAACTGGGTTGCATGGATTTGAACCTACAGCCCACATTTTTACTACACTACACTAAGAATCACCATTCAATGTTCATCTGGAAAATGGGTTTAATAAAGGAGCCTAACTTATACAGTTGATGCAAATGTCTCATGTGTTCATATATGCAAAGTTCTTAAATCAGTGCCTGGCACTTGGTAAACCCTGTGGAAGGGTTAGTGATTTGTCTTTCTCCCCAAAATCACTTTCTCCTCTCTCTCAATATCCTGGTTAAAGCAATTCGCCCTGATTAGTCAAGCTGATGTTCCTCAACTTTTTTTTTTCCATGTATCAAGTTCACTAATAAGTTTTCTGTCTTAACCAAGTACATGCACAGATACATATAAAACCTTAAAAAAAGTTTCATGAAACACTGTTCATGTTTATCATATGCTACACGCTCTGAGATTCTCTATTCACTACTGTCCTATTTTGCTTTTTTTCTCTGTGGCTTCAAGATAGCCACAATCCACTAAATTTATTTCATGACTTACCAATAGGTTGCTGCAGATGGTCTAGGAAAACAAAGCAAAACACTGATCTAAGGTAACCATCATTCATTAAATTCTAACACCACCCCTATGAGGTAAGTACTATCATCTAGTTCATTCAACAGAGGTGGGAACTCAGGCACAGAAAGATTAAGGAACTTACATAAGGTCTCACAACTTTCCAGCAATTCACACAGGCACCTATGATGATTGCCCCTGGTTAAGGAGCAGGCGCTGGCCTAAGTTAGCTCAACTGAAGTGAATATGGATAAAGTCATGTGGACACTGACATCCATGCTACAGCGGAAGTGGAACAGGTCTGAGGAGAGTTGACACTGTGAACAGCAGGCTAGAAACCAGAAGAGAGATGCCCCTTGACGAGATGGCTCCACTTGGAAGCTAGTCTACTCTAAAGTGCCTCTGTTACAAGCTAAGGAGTTCCCCATTTGGTCAGTTTGGGTTGGGTTTTCTGCTACTTGCGCACAAAAGTATCTACAGATCTTAACTGATACGTTGCCTTATTGTACCCCAATATCATCACTATTTTGCAGAAAAAGAAGCTCAAAAAATGTACCAGGGGAGTCCTACTAGTAAAAGGCAGAGCCAAGATTCAAACCAAGGTCTGACTTCAAGACACTATACCAAACAGCTCACAGTAGATGGTGTGCTAAATTATAAAGGACAAAATCAGGGGGGTGGGTTATAATATACGTTGCCTTTCTCCAAGGAAAGTCATCATCACCTGCACCCCCCACCACCACCACCCAAGCACGCTGCCTGCACGCTCCCAAATGCTCTTACCTCCTTTTCACTTTATCTCACAGCTATTTATGCTCCCATCTTAGGTTTTCCAGGAGACTCTAAGCTCTTAAAGGACAGGGTTCATGGGACGCAGCTTTATAGCTCCGTGCCTGCGTGTTGAAATCACATAAGAAATACACAAGGAACTGATTGTCCTTAAATCACTCTTTGTCCCACTTAGAAGTAACAGGGAGTGGGGAAGAAATGCTGCACTATTTAGTGGCAAGTTTTACACAGATTTCACCCAACACGACTCGGTCTCAGGTGTGTGCTACGTGCTGCTCCTTTTAACTGTCTCTATCAGAAGGGCAAAAGGCGAAAGCAAGATGGGCAGGATCATTTTCAAAACAGATAAACTATTGGCACTGCCCCTGACGCCAGGACCAGACCCGCTAAATCTGGCCCCTGTGAGTCTTCAGGTCTGATCTAATCCTACCCTTAAAGTCAAACTCGCATCCACTTTGGACTATGGCCTGGCTCTGAGTGCATTTTGAATCCCAGGACTGATGGCTTTGCCAACATTTTATGTGTTCCCTGGGAAACTCCTGGAGCGCCACTGTGTTCAAGAGGCAAACAGCTTTGACCATGGCGTTCACCACTTACAGTCCTTCAGTGGCTTCCCCGCCTACCAGATCCAGTGGAAACTGGAATGCTTGGGGGCGCTCCACAATACAACACACGTTTTCAATCTTAACCTATAGATTTCCTCTGCCCTCGGCCAACTGGCTTAGTCACAGTCGCCCCAGACTTGCCCCACACTGGCTTACTTCCTGGTCACTGTGTGGGTCACGTCCATGCTGGTGCCCCTGCCTACATGCCTTTGCAGCCACCCTGTCTGTCATGATCACATCTTTTCTGGAAGGCCCAGTTCCCAGACCACCTCTCTCATGGAGTCTCTACGCATGCTAGACGTACTGTCTTCCCATTTGGAACCCTCATAGCATTTTTCTTATACCTCTCTTAGAGAAAATATTACAATTATTAGGGGACTGGCTTCTGGCAACCAATTATAATGTAATATTTATTATTATTACTAACATTTACTGAGGTTTGCAAATGTCAAGCATTGTCTTAAGTGCTCTATATACATTAGTTCATTTAATCCTAGCTATACCCTATGAAGGAAGTAAAAATAGAGATAATAGTAGCCTATTTTTTCAGGTTATTATGAGGATTGAATGACAAATACATGCTCTTACAACTGAGCTCCTTGTGAGCCTGGCACACAGTAAATGCTCAATATGTGTTTATTACATCATCATCAACATCATCACCACTGTCAAACCCATTTTACAGATGAGGAAACTGAGTCTTAAAGTGGTTTGCATATAATTACTCGACTAGTAAAACCTGGAACTTGCATACTGTGTTAATCACTGCATTTTAATATTAAGTCCCTTTAGGGTTGGCATTCCACGAACACATCTTTTTTCCTGTTCAGAGTTTAGCACAGAACCTTACCGAGTTGGCCTATAAGTATATGCTGAAGTGATTACACTTCAGATTCAGATTACAGATTCAGATTCAGATTCAGATTACATCTGAAACCATCAAGAATTTCATGATCTTGCTAAGGGGTTTCCAATGGTAGCCACTGAATACTGCATTTTACTGGATAAGGCAAAAACTCGCATACCTGCTATACGCTTTTCGGAATGTAGACTGACTTCTTATTCTCCAATCCTTGCCAGTAAAGCGCTTTCCTTCGGCTCTTAAAAACGCCCTCTTCCAATGCAGGAAGTAAACAAAGACTGCTATTTCTACAGTTTTAATGTGAGCAGAACATGTTGCAAAGACCCCGCGTGCCGAAGCCATCCCTCCCGGAGCCCCGTCACAGGAGGTAAAAGGATGTTAACAGCATTATCCACGCCGACGCTTCTCTCCTATCACCTTCATCTCTGATTTTCAGTCCAGGCTGCTCAGGTTTGTTTATGTCGCCATAAATTAAAGGACACGCTTTTTACACGCCCTGAATCCGTGTCATTCCAGATGACAGAGTAAGGGAAAAATGGTTTCCCATAACCCTCTCGAATGTCCTGGTATGAAGTTGCACCAAGGAGCGTGCTTCCCAGCCGGGCCTCCCGATACCTGGGCGGGAGCGTGGCCGCCTGAAAGGAACAAGCCACCCGCAGCAGGCTGCCCCCTGGGCCGGAGCGGGATCGCTTTCACCCACGCATGAGCTGAAGCTTCTCGCCCCAGGCGAGGGCTAACCGTGAAAATCGCTCAGATGTGTGGCTCCTCGACTGGACCACAATGTTTCAATTTGTTTCACCAACACTTGCAAAGTGACCTATGGCTTCACCCAAAGCCCCGGATAGTCCCGCTGTGCAGAGCGCCTCCCCCCGCTCCCCCCCACTGAAATCAACTACAAGTGCTGAATCTTGACTAGCCAGGGTCCCCCCCCCCCATCCTGACTTGGCCCCTGCTGTGTTGAAACCGGGGCAGACCCCAGGCTCTAAGCCACAGGAGGCTGACAGCAGATACTGAGCTGCCCACCTGAGAGGAGAGGCCGAAGGTGAGTGCCGGAGGGTGAAGAAACCCCTCCCCGATCACTCACAGAGCCCTGCGTTTTTCACACACGAAGATTGCAGAAGTAACAGGCGTATGACACGCGCACATTCACACTCACCTACCTTTCCACACTCATTGCATGGGACATCTCGTCGTCATCATCACGGCAATCTGAGGTCCCCCAGAGATGAGAACACTGAGCCTCAGAAAGTTTCAGAATTATGTGCCTAAGGTTATTCAGCTAGTTAGCGGCAGAATCAAGACCCAAATGACAGTGATATCACTGGACTAGGACCTATGTTATATTTTTTTTTAATGTTTATTTTTGAGAGAGAAAGAGCGCAAGCGGGGGAGGGGCAGAGAGAGAGGGAGACACAGAATCCCAAGCAGGCTCCAGGATCTGAGCTGTCAGCACAGAGCCCAACACGGGGTTGAACCCATGAACCGTGAGTTCATGACCTCAGCAGAAGTCAGATGCTTAACCCACGAAGCCACCCAGGTGCCCCATGGACCAGGACCTATTTTATGTGCAAGGAGAAGACAGTGACTCTGGCAGTAGTCCTCAACACTGGTCACATGTGTATCACCAGAGATCTTACAGAAATAACAGTCCTCTGGCCCACCACAGGGCCAACTGCAGCCTAATGACAGGGGAAAGGGTCCAAACACGACTGCCGTTATTAGTCAGCATTCTCCACAGAAACCAGTAGGATGCATATATATAAAGAGAGAGATTTATTTTAAGGAACCGTTTCATGTGATTATGGAGGCTGGCAAATCCAGTATCTGCAGGGTAAGTGGTCAGGCCGGAAACCCAGAAAGCCAGTGCTGCACTGGAAGTCCAAACGGTGCCTGCCGACAGAATTCCTCTTGCTTGGGAGAGTTCAGTCCTCTGTTTGATTCAGGCCATCACCTGATTGGATGAGGCCCACCCACATTATGGGAAGAGTCCACTTTGATCAAATTAAGTGTCAAATTCATCCAGAAACACCTTCACAGAAACACCCAGAATGATGTTCAATCAAATACCTGGGCACTGTGGCACAGCTAAGTTGACACATAAAGGTAACCGTCATGGGTCATTTTACAGCTTCGCATA
Organism: Neofelis nebulosa; assembly: GCF_028018385.1. Lineage (NCBI taxonomy): Eukaryota > Metazoa > Chordata > Mammalia > Carnivora > Felidae > Neofelis > Neofelis nebulosa. The sequence goes on along the minus strand of NC_080785.1, from coordinate 51,942,786 downwards.
TGCTTCTCCTGTCTAGCCGGGGTGAAGAACCACTTACCTTCCATTCCACATATCCACCACTGCTTACAGTCTCTTCAAAACCAAAGACTGCCTAGCCTTTAACAAATTGTCCAGGACAGAAAAAGATAAGGTATTTTATGTCTATATCAGGGAAACTACTTTCAGAGAAAGTAGCAAGGTGATTTCTATAGGTACACATGTAGGTGTAGCCAAGAAGTACAATCACACATTTTCTAGAAGATAGGTACATCAATCCCATCTTCCACAGACCACTTTGACCATGGGTGCCAAATGGTTTCTGGTGAATGGCCGACATTCATTCTACTTATTCTCTTCTCAAGCCCTTTCAAAGCAGAATTCCGTATCTTACAAGGAGGGCTGAATTTTGAAAACTTAAGAAAAGCCAGAAGAAAATGGTTCATTTGCACCTGACCTATGGCTTGACAAAAGGTACCAGAGGCTTGTGTTAAAAGGCAGTAAATCTCACCAAGATGGCAGGGAAGTTTGTAGCCAGAGCTGGGCAAAGCATTTTCCATAGTAGTGAATTCAGAAAAGCTGAGAGTACTGGCTGATTATATATTTGCAAACTTTATAAGCCTGCCCCCCGCCCCACCCCTGCTTGTTGGCTGAGAAATTTGAGAAGATGAAAGATAATGCAGCAGAGGCATCAAGAGGCGGGATGCCTGTCTAGTCTGGCTTAGTTTTAAATATCAAAACTTTGCTATTTTTTATGGCACATTGTTTCGAAAATATGTAGATGCATTTTATATGTGTTTAATTAACAAACTCAGAATCAGGTGAGTACTTACCTGTATATCAGACCAGCAAAATCATTTGCTAGAGGTTGGGACTATAGGGCCAGGAGTCCCAGGGAGCAGAGGGGCATCTCCTGGGACCTTGATCCTGTTCAAGAGGTGCCACACCCCTCTCAGCTGGTCCCCAGGAACTCGAGGGCTGCCGCTGAGTCCAGGCCCAGGGATAACTGCTGAGTGGGCAGAGGTGGTCTTTGCCCCCTCCCCTCTCTGCAGATTTCCTTTTCTTTCCATCCCCTCTTCTGGCTCAGTCTTCTTTCTGCTCACTTCAGATTTTAACAAAGCTGATCTCAGTTGAAATCTCATGAGCCTCTTGTTAGCTGCAGTTTGACCAGTTGCCTCTGCCTATAATAGTGTTATTTTTTTTACTTGGGTGTCGGAGTGTTGGCTTTCCGCTGGCTAATATAGGTTGGCTTTGACTGGGATAACTTGGCTTTCTTCATTTACCTCATTTCCCAGCAGGCAGTTTTCCAGCATGTTCTTTTCAAGGCAATAACCAAGTGCAAGAACACAAGTGGAAATAAGCAAGTATCCTTTTCAAGCCCTTGTTTGCATTATGTGTGCTAATGTCCAATTTTCTCAAATAAGTCATATGGCTAGGCCCCTTGTAGGGCACTATAAGGTTACAGAAAAAGGACAGCTAATGCAATCAATCATAGCACTGGTTCCAGTTTGGAACTAGGGCAGTAAAGGTCACCTAAGAAAGCCCTTATCATTTGTTCCGGTCCACCCAGAAGTCTATCTTGTTCAAGCATAGCCTATCCATCCATCCATTCAAACTTTTATGGGGATTGACTAGACTAAGAGCTTTATAGGATACAGAAATAAGAAAGGCCAGACTTCTACCAAGGAGATTAGGATGCCCAAAGGCATGCCAGCATAGTGAGGACCTTGAGAAAGGCCAAAAAAGAACCAATAAATTGTTACAGGGCTGAGATTGTTACAGGTTGAGATCCCACTCTCTGCAGGGGGAATATAAGCCCATAGTGTATTTTTCAGCAATCCAAGGTGAAATGAGGCAAGGAAAAATAAAAAAGGACAGCACAACAGATTTCTTTGTAAGGTTAAATTTGTTGTATTTAAAAAGCCTTTGTTTATTCTGGATACGTGTTCTTCCTATCTTTGAAATTAAAATATTAACTTTTATAAAATTAAATAACAATAGTTTTGGTTGTGCATTTTAAAATATCCTTACTTAGTAACATAAAAGTTGTCCATCTAAAACCTACCCTCTCCAAAACCTCACATTGTTTCCTTCTCTGTTTTTATTTTGCCTTCACCCCAACAGTCAGGGCAGCGAGAGCACTGTGAGCTATGTCACTCCAGGGAGAAGGAGCCCTTTGAGATGGACCTCAAGGTGGGCTGGATTCCAGCACGTGGAAATGACTGTGGTGTGAGTGGAATCTGCAGAGAAAGCAAGGAAGGAAGAAGGAAGACTGGGTCATTCTATCCACAGTCTAGAATCAGGTTTATCTGAATGCCCTTGAACAGCCTAGAGCTGCTAGACGACAGAGGTCCTGTCCTTCACCTTGAAACCCACCTTCCCATCCCTCACCAGGCCTAGTCTGGGCCCAGCTGCAGTTGGCTCTTGAAGACTCTCTTTTCCCAGCCACACATTTTTTTTTGAAATATTTATTTATTTGAGGGGAGAGCACAAGCGGGGGAGGGGCTGACAGAGGGGGACAGAGGATCTGAAGCGGGCTCTGCGCTGACAGGCTGACAGCAAGGAGCCCGATGTGGGGCTCGAACTCACAAGCTGCAAGATCATGACCTGAGCCAAAGTCAGACACTCATCCGACTGAGCCACCGAGCTGCCCCTCCCAGCCACACCTTTTGAAGTCTTCTCCCCTTTGCCTGAAGGTTAGGTGACAATTTTCCTCTATTCCTCTTCTACCTGCCAGTAGACCCTTCTGGAAACCAGCCTTCCACACACCTACTTCCCAGGTGATTCTCCTACAAGACAGTCAAGCTGATAGGATGAGGCCAGAGCTAATTCTTCCTGTCTTGAATCATCCTCCCTCAAACACCCTCCCAGGTTTGTCTCATCATGAGCCACCCAGGCAGGCATCCTTGACACAAAGACCACATTCTCATCTCAACTTAGCCAGCATAATTATATTAATTAATAATATGAGTATTATTAATTCAGTAATCATTAATTCAAAGTCACAGGTAAAGAGCTCTTTAAACCCAGGGTAGTCTAACTCTAAAGCTGATGTGCACCTCCATCCTCCTTACACACACACACACACACACACACTCTCTCTCTCTCTCTCTCTCTCTCTCTCTCTCTCGGAACCTCCATGATGTTCTCAATGCCAAAAATACTATTGAAGCAGTAAAATAGGCCCCACCCAACGTCCTACCCAATACCCAGCCCTCATAGCCCAGGCTGAAACATCACATAGGAATCATAGAATTGGATCGTTTTCTTTTGAGCTTGAATTTTGAGGCGTGTTTAGGTAGTGTTGCCTCTGTCCATCCGGAACAAGGCTTTTAATACTTTGTGGTAGTTTAATCTTTGGAGCAATACAGCTCAGAGTTACCATCAAGTGGGCCCTGTGTGAAGTCGAGGGCATTTGATGGAATCCAAGGATAGAGAATTCCATTGTCTCCGTTCCCCATGTGCTGTCTCAGGGCTCAAACTTCAGGACTGCACAGTGAATGGAATAATGACATTAGCCAAAAATAACAGCTATACCACACATGTGAAATCGAGTGCTGATGCATCATAAGATTTTGAACACAAATCCAGGATAAGGTTAATATAACATTCTTTTTTAAAAGTCACCAAAAGAAAGCATTTTCAGTACAAAGACTTCCATCTGCATAACATTTTACATTTCTCAGCCTGCTTTCACCTCATTTGATGTAAATGAAGCAATATTTTCTCCATTTTATAGATGAGAGAGCCAGAGGTGGGGGAGAATTAACTGGTCTGTATAGTTATAAGGCCTGTCAGTAATGTATATGAGACTGGAATTCAGGACAAGTACTTCTGTGACCAAGTCTACTCGGATTAGCACAATTAAACTAGTTTTGCTGGCTAGTTTTGTTCTGTTGGAGAATCCAGGTTAGCTAACTAAATTATCTGGAACTCAAGGTGGTTTACAAATGGAACAGTTGCCTATAGCAAATACAGGGGGCATAGATGGAGTCACCCAGTTGGCTCAATCAGTAAAGAGGCCTGAACTGCAGAAATGGAAAAGAAACCTAACCTACTCATTCAAATATTTGGATATTCTTTCATGACTGGGCAACCTCATGACCACACGTGTTCTGACCCCCATCAGACAGAACGGTATCCCAGCCAGGGGCATAATGAAAGCCCTATGGGCAGTGGGAACTCCAGAATTCTATATAGGAGGAGCTTCACGAGGACGGACCTCTGGGTGAAAGATGTTTGGGTGATAGGCACAATTTTTTTCTCTTGGATTATATGTTACAGATCAGAAAAAAAAATTTTTTTTTAAGTAGCTTTCAGTTACCTTTGCCTAAAGTTGAGACAACTTAAATTGTACATGACAGAGAAGACTAGAACCTGCAGTAATGATGATGGTGACAGTTGCCGTAGTTAACAGTGGCAGTAGGGTGACTAATTCATTCCGACATGCTCGGGACTCTCTCCATTTTATTTTATTTTTTTAATTAATTAACTTTTACTTTATTTTATTATTTTAGAGAGAGAGAATGCAAGTGGGGGAGAGGGTCAAGGGGGGGAGAGAGAGAGAGAGAAAATCTTAAGGAGGCGCTACGTTCAGCTTGGAGACCAGCATGGGGCTCAATCCCACAACCCTAGGATCATGACCTGAGCCGAAATCAAGAGTCAGACGCTCAGCGAGGAGCCACCCAGGTGCCCCTCCCTCAATTTGAAAACTGAAAGTCCCAGGTTCTCCTTGCGACCCATCTTGGCAAATTGAGAGAGTTGGTCACTCTTAAGTAATAAAATCGTCATCATCGTCATCATCATCATTATCATAGGGACTAGAGAAGAATCGGATGGGATTGTGGGGTACTTAAACTTCTAAGCTACCCATTCGGTGCCACCATTGACTGTCTGAAATAGGTTATGCAGTGCCAAGATGTCGGCATGCAAGGAAATTATCCTCAGTGTTGTCACCCATCCCCAAGAGCCATGTTCCTTGTCCCCATCTGGATTTCTGGAATCAGCCTCCTCAGGTGATCACCAGGCATCACTGCCAACCTGTTGCAAAGTTGCATTGAGTCTCGTCCTCTCTCAGAAGCATCTGGTCCCCTCTGAGTAACAGGAACTCTTGGGCAATTCCGGGTAGTCATTTCCACTCTGGATTCTTGATTCTTCTCCAGGGCTGTCCCCAGGACCTCAAGATCTCCCTGCTCTCAGATTTCCCTAACCATAGGTGGAGTTTCTGCTGGCCCAAAAAGCACAAGGGGAAAAATAAACACTACCTGTGTCTGGAAGGGAAAAAGATATGGGCTGAGAACTCTGAAGGAGTTGGAACTAGAGACATATCTGAAGAAGGGGAAGGCTTTATACAGGAACAAGCAAAAAGAAAGGCGTCAAGGGAGAAAGACACGTGACCAAAAAGAGATAATGAACAAAGTATGTATCATGGGGACTCATAGATAAACGTGCCTCAAGGAGAGAGCAAGGGAGGTGGGGTCCAAACTTTTGGTGGTAGAGAAAGAAATACCTATATCCTTCATTTAAGAGACTGGTTCTCATCTGAAGGCAGTTTTGCCCACCATGGAAAAACATTTGACAATGTCTGTAGACATTTGTGATTGTTACAAGCGAGAGTGGGGATACCTCTGGCAGCTGGTGGGTAGAGGCCAGAGACACTGTTAAATGTCCTACAATGCCCAGGATGGCTGCCCACAAGAAAGAATTATCCAGCCCCAATATCAAGAATGCCAAACTTGAAAAAGCTTGTGGCAAGTGGTGGGGAGACACCGGAGGTTTTGAACAAGGAAGTTGGAGTTGATACCCCATAAATCTGAGACAAAGTTAGCCAGCACAAGAATACAAGAATATCTCACTTTACGCAATAGAGACCTAAAACAAACGAACAAACAAAAACTTTGTGGCAATCCAGGTTCTAGAAATTAAATTCTATTTTAAATGTATTGAAGCAATCCACTAGATAAATGGAGGCGAACACTCTCAAGAAGTGAAGAATCCTTTCCCCAAACAAGCACCATTCCTACCAGCATCCTTTCTGATAGATGCAAAGAGTTGCACTTAGAGCCTCTTCACATGGGGTACACCTAGTTACCTCTTTCAGACACAGGAGGGCAATGCAGGCTTCCCTCCCCAGGAATGGAAGATGAGAAGCCAGATTCTCTGACTCCTGCCCACCGTCTGACCCCAGAGCGGTTCCGTATTAGATCACTGATTAGTTCCAGGAGCAGTTTCTTTTTCTTCGTGATTCATCGGCTCTTAAAAGCAACCACTTCTTCACCCTGTCATTGGGACACTTAATCCAAAAATATTGAAATCAAGAGATATTTTCCGTGCTGTTAACGTTGGAAGCAGAATATGATTCCTTTGAAAACTTCAAAAGTTCATTTTTGTTTCTTGGTGACCGCTTTCAAGTCTTCAAACAATGAAGGATTTCGTTTTCCTCTAGATAAAGCTTGTTTTTACCCAGTCTCAGTTTTCTTTCCTTTCCTTTAAAACCCCTCTACACAACTAAGTGCACCAAATATTTCTGAATATAATTTATGAGCTTTGGCTGTTTACTTCTTGCCAAAACTAAAAAGTATGTCTGCGTGTGGCCTGAGGAATCTCGGCTATGACAAAACTAAAACAGAGAAATGAGCATCTACTTCATATTTGAAAGGGGGGGAAATCTTTTATTTCCTTTCCTGCACAAAGGAAAATAAATAAACTAACCTCTGCAAGCACCTCGTCCTATCCGTCCTACCTCAGATGGCCATCGGTAAAAGCTTGTCGAAAGCATCAGGAGGGAAGATAGGCCAGACATCTGAAGGTGGAGGACCGTTGCTTGCTCAGCGGACAGGGCTGAAGGTCCTGGCCATCTTGACCTGTCCCTTGAAGCCTTTTTCAGCCGCCTGCCTTGAACTCTTAACCATGTGCGCCTTGGTGGGGTGGGGGGACCATCAATTCTCTAACGAGTTCCTGACCCGCCTGCAATCCTTCCCTTCCTTGCACACATCGCTTTAGAGTATCAAAACCCAACATCTGGAATTTGGCTTTTCACTGTCACAGGATGTCTCAAATGCTGGCTGGTGTTTCTAGAGTTACATAATTTCTCCTAAGGAGCTTTTTTTTTTCTCACTTCAAAAAAAAAAAAAAAGTGAGAGAAATTGTGGAGGAAATGCCTATGATATTAAAAAGTCATAAGTACTCATCTGTGATAACGAAAAAGCAGCAGCATTGGATGTACATAGATTCTGATAGTTACCCATGAACTCGAGGGAATGGAGCCTGGTGGAGCTGACCATAAACAGGCAGAAATGAAGAGTGTGGGGAAAAGAGGTAAATGCCTCGTGATGTGCAAACATTGTGGTGATGATTTCAGCATCTCAGGGAAGAATGAAGGAATCAGTGGTTGGAGGTACATCTGGTTGTCTCAGACCATCTCACCCAGCTAATCTTAACCAACCTTCAATCAATGGTTGACTTAACATGTTCAAGCCTCGCCACTGGACTCCTCTTCCTACTGCCGGAGGGCCACCCTGGAGGCACACGCTGTGCTGTTCAAGGAACAATCTGAGGGAACTGCAGGGGCCTGTCTGCAGCAGCCAGATCCCAGGCTGGCCCACAGTGACTCATGGGGCAGACTCTGGCCCTTCACCCAACGTTCCACTGGCCCTGCTTTGAAATGAGCTTTGAAAACCACTCCTTGGCCTCTTAAAAGAGGCAGTTGACCCAGTGGTTGATTATTTTCTTGAAATGGCCCATTGAGCTGGATTTCCATGCTCCTGTTAAAGGATAACTGGTAAATATAATCCAAGAATCATTATAAACAAGAGTTTCACTACCTCCCTCCACATCCCACACCCCAAAACTCTTACTGAAGCTCTTAAGCATCCTAATGCAGAAGATTCCAGAAAAAAATAGATCCATTTTTCAATTGTCAAGTATTTTTAATCTCAAAAGGCATGTAGGTCCTCTGGCCAATGCAGGAATCTGAGCTGACAACCACTGTGTGTGTGTGTGTGTGTGTGTGTGTGTGTGTGGTGTTGGGTGTGTGTGGTGGCATTATTCTCACTAGAGTGGATGACCACTGAGTATTTCATCCTGTTCAAGGAGGCCAGTAATGGGAAACAGACTGGGTTGTGCTTCCCTGGAATGTCAAGACCTCTTTCCATTCAAGGTGCTTAAAAATAAGAAAGGTATCTAAAGTCATCGTAAAATTATCAAATTTAAAACTGAAAGCTGTGTATCTGGGGCTAGAAATTCAAGAAATAGCAGATGCTGTCCTTATCCTTAAGAAGTCTGTGTTCTAAGGGGAGATACAGATGATGAAATAGGCAATTATAGTCCAGGGTAATTAGTGTCTCAAGAGGAAGTTCAAGAATCTCTGAGAATATATATAAGGGTCACCTAGCTCAGTTTGGGAGGTCAAACAAGGCATCATGGGAAAAAATGACATCTAAGCTGAGATCAGAATGACAAGGTAAGAGGTAACAAAGAAAAGAGGTAGAACATCAAAAGAGAAGTAACATCATTCACAAAGCTCTAGAAATCGAAGTACATGGCATTTGGCTAAAATATGAGTGATGAACAAAAATTGATTTTGTAAACCAGGATCAGCAAACTTTTTCATAAAAGACAGATAGTAAATATTTTAGGCTTTGTGGTCAGTACAGTCCTTGTCAGAACTACTCAATTCTGCTGCTGTATCAAGGACATACCTACAGACAATATGTAAATGAATTTGTTCCAACAAAGCTTTATTTATAAGAACAGGCAGCAGGCTGGATATGGCTCATGGCCTTACTTAGCTGGCATCTGAATCTTCACTCTTCTCAGTGTGATTCCCAAACGAGTAGCCTCAGCCTCACCCAGGAGCTTGTTAGAAATGTGGACCAGCTCATGGACCAGGACCATGAGTCCATGGTCTCAGGACCAGCTCATGACCTACTAACCTAGAATCTGCATTTTATGTTTGACAGCTCCCCAGGTGGTCTATAGGCACATTAAAATGGGAGAAGCACTTCTGTAAGCCTTAAGGCCTTTGGACTCCATCTTTGCGGCACTCATATTTGCATGGTCGGAAGATGTGTCTGACTGTGGTATTGCAAGCACCAGAGAGTGAATGTCTCCTTAAATTTCATGCCCTAAGTGCCTACCTTGCCTCTCTGGGGTCCTGGCCCTAGTGAGGAAAATGGACACTAGAAGACAAGACTACAAGATGGTTTCTCTCTTCGCCCAGCCTCACCAAATCCAACTCCCACCACAAAAGGCTGGTCTTCAAAGGTTTTAGGGGCTTATCTTCATGAAGCTCTTAAAGGTTAACCCTTGGGGTGCATTTTTAAACCTCACTTGAAGCCAGTTTTCTAGGGACGTTTTCTCCAAACTAGAGCTGTATATCATGTTTCTTTACTCTCCATTACGTTAACATTTGTTCCTGTATAGATTCCAGAACACTTTAGGGGTCCAGTCTTCTGTACTCACCCTACCTCTAGAGGCGTTTTCTGGCCACATGGGTTTGATGTTAGCTTCCAGACCAGCACACAGGCAGCAGCTCTGAGCGTGAGCAGAATAAGGTCCCTTAATTAGGCAAGAGAGGGACTCTGGACCAGCTGTGCACACTCTGAGAGAAGACATCAATCAAAGAATCCATCTCCCTCTCCTACCTTTTATTTATGCTTTAGAAAATTCAATTAAAGCAGAGCCTGGCATTCTCCTAATTTTTCAGCCACTTAACACATACAACAGAGTTGCTGGTCATGAATTTAAACACTCTCACACATTCTCATGCAGGCACGCAAAATAAACACACACATGTCCTTTTTCTTCTTTGTCAACTTAGGGACTTGGGTTGTGCCTGTGGACCCTGTAGCCAAAAAGATGATGGAAAGCTGGTTAGAAAATGTCACACAGCCGGCTTTGTCAATTTGTCCTGTCTTTTCCTCTGCCTCTGATGACTGTATGCCATTTACCTGCCTTTCCTTACTCATTTTGGCTTGTCCTTGGGGTTGGTTCACCCAGATTATGCTGATGTGAGCAAACTCTGAATAATGTTGCCTTGCTGTTTCACTGGCTTAAGGTTAGACTGGTGCTTTATAGTCCAACCTTCACTTTCTTTGCAGAGCCTTGGTAATGTACGGCCCCAGGAAAGACATCCATGGAAATCACTGGAACGATCCAGCTTGGACAATATGGAGCCTGGGCATTTCTTCGTGTCAATATCACTGTGCCACTCATGTCTGTAGATGTCCCTTTGCCAGGTCAACTGCTCTGCCACACGAGTGAAGGTGGTAGAACCCACACACGCTTGTGCACCAGAGACCCAAGGGTATCTCCCCACATCTAGAACCAAATGAATGCTTTATCAGTCTTACCATTGTACATGATACATGATAGAGTTCAACATTTCTTAAATGGGAATGTTTTTAACAGGATATATCTAAGGGCATAGTGGTTGGAATTGGGGTTCTAGAACAGCTAGAACTTCAGCATGAATGCCAGTTCTACTTACCAGCTGTGTGACCTTGAACACATTGCCTAACCTTCTCTACGACTCGGTTTCCTCATATTTTAAGATGAGGGTAATGCTAATACTTGCCCCGTAGGGTTATCATGCATGAAGATTATATGAGCCTACACATGAAGGGGTTAATAGATTGCCTAATTCATGGCAGCACAAATAAATGTCAGTCTTCATGCCTATGTTAGCCATGGCTTTGCTTGAATTTTTGCTAATCCATGTATGTTCCTCCCTTACAGCCCAGCTTAAAACTCACCTTCTCAGTTTGATAAAAATTACAATATATTGATTGTGCGAGCATGACCAATATCCACTTGACAAATAAGTTATGTAAATGGTATAATTATTTTTCCTTAAACACTATTCTTAGAGGATATCAACTCTGCTTCTCCTCTGGAGACTCACCTCTTTGCCTCCATGTGGTCCTGGTGAGACTGCCTATCCCAGCAACCAGCACAGCCCATGCTGTGCTCTCACCGTCTGTGGGAGCACATGACCAAAGTGAGCCAAAATGAGTCTTCCAGGAGAGGTGATTTGTGGATCCTGAAAAACAAAAGTTCCTCTTCCTCTGGGATTAAGGGCTGCATGGACAAGACAAGCTGGGGATGTTAGGTGGCTACCCTGAACACCTTTGAGAATGGAAGAAACTATAGATGGGCGCCAACGCATAGAGCTGAGAGATGGCAAGAGAAAGAGAAAAATCTAACAATGCTTGATGAGCCTCTGGATCACGACATAACTGGAGACGACTCTGCCTCTACACTTGCCCCATTTGGGAGCCAGTAAAATGCCTCTTTGCTTAAGCAAGTTGGTACTATCTTTCTGTGCTTTGCAACCAGAGGAGCCCTGACTGAAACACTTTTAACTGTATGAGTCATGTGTCCATTAAAGTAGGCCCAAACAGGGGTGTCTGGGTGGCTCAGTCAGTTAAGCATCTGACTTCGGCTCAGGTCACGATCTCGTGGTTTGTGAGTTCGAGCCCCGCGTCGGGCTCTGTGCTGACAGCTCAGAGCTTGGAGCCTGCTTCGGATTCTGTGTCTCCCTCTCTCTCCGGCCCTCCCCCACTTGTGCTCTGTCTCTCTCTATCAAAAATAAATAAAATGTAAAAAAAAAAAAAGAAAGAAAGAAAAAGAAAAGTAGGCCCAAACAGGGAGGGGCACCTGGGTGGCTCAGTCGGTTGAGCATCCGACTCTTGATTTCAGCTCAAGTCATGGATCCCAGGGCCATGGGATCGAGTACCACCTCAGACTAAAAGAATTTACATTCAATTAGTTAGCATTATGTGAAACTGATAAGTTATTTTATTTTTTTCAACTCTATAATTTGATTCTTAATTTGAATTAAGGATGGTTTACTGAAAGGAATTGTTTTCTGTTTTTTATTTTAGGCAGTCATAAGTAGAAGTTTAAATAGAAAGGCTATATGGTTCTTTAGTGAATACAATGGTAAATACTCAAAATAAAATTGAGTGGGATTTGCTATCTGTCTATAAAAAGTAAAATATTGGGCGCCTGGGTGGCTCAGTCGGTTAAGCGGCCGACTTCGGCTCAGGTCATGATCTCGCGGTCTGTGAGTTCGAGCCCCGCGTCAGGCTCTGTGCTGACAGCTCAGAGCCTGGAGCCTGTTTCAGATTCTGTGTCTCCCTCTCTCTGACCCTCCCCTGTTCATGCTCTGTCTCTCTCTGTCTGAAAAATAAATAAACGTTAAAAAAAAAAAATTAAAAAAAAAATAAAAAGTAAAATATTATATTTGGAAATATATATATTTACACACACATGTACACATACATGTAGCATATATATGTATATACCAAGAGACAAAGAGCAGGTGAATTTACTGAGTCCCTGCTATGTGCCAGGTACTATTCCAGTGTGATATATGTGTTATTTCATTGAGTCTTTACAATAACTTCCCTTAGAGGTACACGTTGGTATCCCTGTATCACACATATGAAAACTGAGACTCAGAGAGGTCATGTCATTTTTTCAAGGTCACACAGCTGCTGCTAGGTGACAGAGCCTGGATTTAAACCCCAGCTCTCTAGTTCCAAAACCCATGATGTCTTTCCACACTGGCTACCTCAGAAACAATTGGCATTGTTACTGCTGCTTTCCCAGTGTCCAGAACGAATAAACGTGATTACGTAAGTGCACTTTCTAACACTTGTCTCCAACACTGTGTTCTCAAACACAAAGCCCCATGTTAGCTAATCCCAGCACACAGCTGCTCCAAATGCCAGCATCTGCAGGGGAGACCGCAGGAGAGGGGACCCCAGCTGGGAAGCCATCAGGACTCACCCACGGCCACCTTTGTGCCCCTCAGTGATTCGCAACCTTGCTCTGCAAAATAGATGAGGATCCCTGGAAGACAGCAACCATGCTATTGGATTCGAAAATAAGTGGCTCAAATATAAGCATATCATTTAAAAACAGTGAGTCAAAATATTTTTTAAATGATAAGATCATCAAGTACATTGGAACACCAGATATTTGGTGATACTAAGGAGATGATGGTATGTGTTTATGTTAAAAACAAGATTCCTTATTTATAAAGTCATAGTGAATTATTTAGAGATGAAATGACTCAGTGACTTGAACTTGCTTTGAAATAGTCTGAGAGTGGAAAGAGATAAAGCGGAGAGAGAAACAAGACTGGCCATGTGATGATAATGGTTGAAGCCAAGTGATGGATAAGGGGTTTCTCATACCATTCTCTCAACTCTTGTGTCTGAGTCTTTTCTTAATAAAAGAAAAAAAAAAGAAATATGGACATAAGAATCTATAGCTTGTAAAAAGTGGAAGAGGTTTGCCTCTGGAGAGGGAGCCAGGGGGCAGAAGGCAGGACTCCAGTATGGGGAAAGGTGAGATCAGACATTGCTCTCATTAAAGCCCTGTAGTATCATCGCCTTTTCCCATTTTGTAAATATATTCCCTTGAGAAAAATTAAAATTAAATTCTAAAGGAAATCAAGAAAGAAAGAGCCCATGTGGGTCAACCAGCCCTTCCCTGCTCCACAGAAGATATCACTAATCAGTTGCTGCCTAATCTCTCACCAACCCAGGAAGACCCTCTGGAATCTTCCATTTATCTTGCGAAAGATGAAGCCCATGCTGGGACTAGACCTTACTTAATGTGTATCTGCCTCGTGCTTTGCCTGTAACTTATTCTCACAGTTTAAACAGGCTTGTATTGACCCAGAATGCTTGTCCTCCATTACCCCAGGTCAAGTTGAACACCCTCCCAGAGATGCTAGGGCTCCCAGAAGCTCCCACCCAAGCCCTAAAATGACTCTTTATTCCTGATTTGCCCTCTACCAGCCTGAGCCGACGTTTCCATTTCTGCCCGAGTTCCTGCTGAGTCCCAACTACCAGCCCTCCTTCAGTCACTGGCAATAACATTTTCCTCTGATGTGCTTTACTGCAAATCTCAGAAAGTGATGAGTGCTAACAGATCCCAGTCCTGTGCAAAAGTAAAACACTAGAATTATATTTGGGTCGACTCCGGATGTGTGAGGGCCTTTTCCACGTTTGGACACAAGCTGGAGTGCCCGTCAGGTCTTTCCTGGTTGTCTTACAGTTCTCCTGGGTTGAGTAACTGCATCAGCATCACCAAGAGTAACGGGCAGGGTCTAATATTGCTGTGAACGGGCGCTTGTTCCTTTAGTGAGAAAACTTTGCTGTTGTTCAACGGCAAAGAGCGGTGGACCCCAATCCTCTCTATTCCCGGCCTTATTCTAGTGCTGGGATCTTCTGCCAACCCCACACTCTGTGTCTAACATCAAAGCAAAAACTAGGGTCGTTCTTCAGTTTTTTCACTTAGGACACTAGGAGAGAAGGAGGAGGAAGAGCATGTGTTCATTTTCTCTATAGCCGGGCACAGTGCTACTAGCTTCCTATTCATTTCATCCTAAACATAAGTCTTGTGAATCAAGTTTTACAGATAAAAACATTGCGGCTCGGATAGCTTGTGACTTTGTCCTTGCCACGTAGCAAGAAAGTGTAAAACTAGGATTCAAATCCAGGTCTTTCTGAATTCAAAAATCTTTGTTCTTCCCCAGCGTGATGCTCCGAAGAGGTCTATGCTTGCTTGTTAACCCCTCACCGGTACCAAGCCCAGAGCCATAGACAATTTGGGGTCAGCATGTACACCCATCTGGAAATGTTCACCACGTAGAAATAGGTTTGAGGGAGATGTTTGAACCCATGGCTCAGCCAGTGTCAGGTCCCCCAAATTAGAAATTGCTAAGGAAGCAAATCTCCATATAAAAGATAATTACCATATACCCACCCTCCAGCATCTATGTTATTCCACATTCACATTCACATTCCTCAGGATCTTCACACAGAACTTGGCCAGGGGTCTTAGTGTGTACTCTGTAGCCTGGGAAAAGTGGTGTTTTTATGGCCTGACTTAAAAAAGAAATAGCACAGCGAAGAAATAAAAAATCCAACCAGAAGCCAACTATATAAACGACAGAGTTTGACTTGTCCTTCACATATGGCACTAAATGTTTCACACAGGCCTCGGGCTCATCTTGAGATTGTCTAGCCTTTAGAGGTCCAAGTCCTAGGTTGACGTTCATTTTCAGCCGAAGTTCCAACCCACACCTTCAGGAAGTGCCATATACATATTCCCTAAGGGGAGGGCCAGCTTCTGCAGCTACATAAGGCAGCCCAGCCCACCTTCTTCAAAGCCAAATGGGCACCAGCTTCAAATCACCTCTCTAAGTAACTGATGGAACATGCAGATAATAGATCCATAAAAAACATAGTTTGAAACGTGATTAACCAATTCAACCTAACTGGTGTACTTAGAATACTCCACCCAACATCTGGAGAATGCACAGTCTTTCTAAGTGCCTATGAAACATTTATCAAAATAAACCATAAACTGGACCAAAAGAAGTCTCAACAAATTTCAAGATTGAAATAAAAATATTTTCTGTGATCATAGTAGCATTGCATGGGAAATCAATACCAGAAAAAGAAATAGCAAATCACCAAGTATTTGGAAATTAAGGAACACACTTTTAAATAATTCACAGATCATCAAAGAAATCAAAATGGAAATGAAAAAATATTTTGAGTCAAGTGAAAATACGGAATATCAAAACCTTTGGAATGCAGCTAAAGCAGTGCTTAAAGTGATATTTACAGAACTGAATGCATATATTAAAAATATAAATGAATATATTAAGTATTTACATATATTTTAAGAGAAGAAAGGTTGACAGTTAATGAGATAAGCTTCCATCTTGAGAAACTTGGGGAGAAAACAGCAAATTAAATCCAAGAAAAATAGGAGAGTTATGATAAAAATAAGTGCATAAATCACTGATAAAATAAATATGTAATGGAGAAAAATCAACAAACCAAATAGTTGGTAGCTTGAAAAGATTAATAAAATTCATATAGTAAGACTATTTTTAAAAAGAGAGAAATCACAAATAACCAGTTCTGGGGATTAAAAGAAGATATCAGGGGTACCTGGGTGGCTCAATCTGTTGAACGTCTGACTCTTGGTTTCAGCTCACATCATGATTTCATGGTTCATGAGATTGAGCCCCGCGTCAGCCTCAAGTGCAGAGCCTGCTTGGGATTGTCTCTCCCTCTCTTTCTGCCTCTTCTCCGCTTGCCAGTGTGCTCTCTCTCTCTCTTTCAAAATAAATAAACTTTAAAAAGTAAATTAATAATGTATTTATTTATGAATAAAATAATTTATTTTTGAATAAAAATAAAAAGAGGCTATCCCCACAAATCCTACAGATATTAAAAAGATAATAAGAGGGGCGCCTGGGTGGCTCGGTCGGTTGAGCGGCCGACTTCGGCTCAGGTCACGATCTCGCGGTCCGTGGGTTCGAGCCCCGCGTCGGGCTCTGTGCTGACAGCTCAGAGCCTGGAGCCTGTTTCGGATTCTGTGTCTCCCTCTCTCTGTGACCCTCCCCCATTCATGCTCTGTCTCTCTCTGTCTCAAAAATAAATAAACGTTAAAAAAAAAAATTTTTTTTTAAAAAAATAAAAAAAAAAAAATAAAAAAAAAAAAAAAGATAATAAGATGATATTATGAAGAACTTTATGAAAATAAATTTGAAAATGTGGTGAAATAAACAAATTCCAGAAAAACACAATTTACCAAAACTGACATAAGAATAATAGAAAATCTGAATATTCTTACATCAATTAAAGAAATTAAATCTGTAATTTAAAGACTTCCCCCAAAATAAATCATATACTCAAATGGCTTTAGTTATAAATTCTTACACAAGCCTTTCTAGAGAATATTTTTAAAAAGGCTTTTCTCGACTTTTTGATGAAGACCATAACACTGATATTAGAACCTGACCTAAGAAAATTACTGATGCAAAACTCCTAAGCAAGATACTAATGAATCATATCTAGCAATAGATTAAAAAGGTAATAAGTCATGACCAAATGGGATTTGCTCCAGGAATGCAAAGTTGATTTGACATTATAAAATAAAATAATTAATCACATTAACAGAATAAAGGAGAAAGAAATATTCTCATCTCAAATATAGTCATATCTCAGATATACTCACAGACATAGCATTTGATAAAATTCAACAACTGTTTATGCTTTAAAAAAAAAACTCTCAGCAAACTAGAAAGAGCAGAGAAAATCCTTAATCTGATAAAAGAATTTACAAAACTCTACATGCAACACTCTCATATTCCTTCTATTCAGTATTATACTAGAGGTCCTACCCAGTACAGTAAGGCAAGAAAAAGAAATAAATGGTAAAAGAAATAAATGGTAAAATGATTGAAAAGGAAAAAGTAAAATATCAGTATTCATAGAAAATATGATTAAGTATACAGAGAGAATCCAAATGAAACTTCAAACTATTACATTTATTAGGTTAATTTAGCAAGGTTGTTGGATACAAAAAATAATTGTATGTTTATGTAATACTGAAAACAATTAGAAATTAAATTTTTTAAATGCCAAATACAATAGCACTAAAAATCATAAAATACCTGGGAATAAATTTAACTTATAAATTCAGTGTGATCCCATTAAACATCTCAGCAGGATTTGTGTGGAAACTAGCAGGCTGATTCTAAAATGTACATAAAAATACAAAGGACTAGCCACGGAAATCTTAAAGATCAAATCTGGCAGACTTATGTAATTGGATAACAAAACTTAGAAAGTTACAGCAGTAAAAACAGTAATGGAAGCATAGGCATAGAGAAACGGACCAATGGGGAAAAAAAATAGAGAACACAAAAATAGACCCATACATACACAGTTAGCTGATCTACAATAAAAGTACCTTATAATTCAGTGAGGAATCTTTTTAATAAATGATTAAAAATGTCAAATGGATCTGCATATAAAAAAATGAATTTTGAGCCCCTACCTCACACTTTATACAAGAATTAATTCAATGCATATCATAGACTTAAATGTGAAAGTCGAAGCAATTAAGCTTCTAGAAGAAAATGTAGAGAACATTATCATAACTTTGAAGTGGGCAAAGATTTCTTAAACAGAACGCAAAAAGCATTGACTTCAAAAGTTTGAAAAACTGGACTTTCTTAATATTAAGAAATTCTGTTCATTATAACCCAACATTAAAAGATTATAGACTCAGAGAAGATTACTTATAATTCATATATCTGACAAATGACTAGTACCCAAAATATATAAAGAGCTCTTACAAATCAATAAGGAAAATGACAACCCAATGTTTTTAAAACTGAGCAAAAACCTTGAGCATTACAAAAGGATAGCCAAATGGCCAGTAAGCATATAAAAATTGCTCAACATTACTAGTCTTCAGAGAAATGCAAATTAAAACCACAATGAGATATCAGTACAAGACCACCAACAAAACTAAAATTAAAAGCACTTACAATGTCAAGTGTTGAAGATATGGAACATTTTTTGTGTAGTTATTAGTACAATCTCTTTGGAAAACTGTTTAGTAGTATCTACTAGATCTAAACATATGCCTGTTCTATGACCCAACAATTCCATTCTTGGGGATATATTAACAAAGAAAAAAAGGTATATGTGTCCACTCAAAGATACATACAAGAGGGGAACCTGGTGGCTCAGTCAGTGGAGCATGTGACTCTTGATCTTGGGGTTGTGGGTTCAAGCCTCATGTTGAGTATAGAGATTACTTAAAAATAAAATTTTTTAAAAAAGATATATACAAGAATATTTTTAGCACTTTAATGTGTAATAGCCACAAACTTTAAAAATAAATAAATAAATAAATCACTGTGTACTCATACAATGGACTATTCCACAACAAACACACACACAGACCAAAGCAGAGACACACAGAAAAACAAACAAACAAAACAATAAAGTCTGCTGTTACATTCAACAACCTGGATGATTCTCACGGATATATTGAGTGGAAAAAGTCAAACTTAAACGGGTATATGGCATTTCATCTCATTTATATGAAGTTTAAGAACAGGCAAAGCTAATATATGGTAAAGGATCCAGAACAGTGGTTACCTTTGGTGGGAATTTATGGCACTGGGGGCAGGGGGAGATGAGGGAACATTATGGAGTGCTAGAAATACTGTAAATCTTTATTTGAGTGGTGATTCCATATCAAAATTCACTGACTAACCTGTCCACTTAAGATTTGTACTGTACATAAGTTGTGAAAAGTCAAAAGAATGTCTTCACCATTGGAAATCAAGGTGATTGACATTTTCTTTCATGAATTTGTCTCTACTATTGACTTGGTTGCATAGCCATTGCATAGAATCAAGAGGTTTCTTTAAAATATACTATTTATCAAGCTTTTTATGGACTGCCTCATATGAAAATTGGCATATCAAATAGAATCTTTTTCCTTGAAATTTATACTTTGTGAACACTGCTTACATTCATTTCTGGTTTTCCACCTGGCTTTCTGTCCTGAGCTTCTGTTTCACCTTAGCAGAGGAGACCAGTTATGTGGTTATATGAATCCAAGTCTCAAAGAATCCCCTTATGCAATGAAAGCACTCTTTAAACACTGCTCAGTTCCTCTATACTGGCCTAAACCTCTGTGGAAGTTTTATTCTTTGTTCTTTTTATTATTTGTTCTTTTTACGAAAGGTAGCTGTGTCTCAAAATAGCAACCTTTCTTGCAGACTAGGAGAGAGGGTAAGTATGATTGTATGTATGTGCTATGAGTGTGTGCACATAAACTCATTAAGTTCTGGATATAATTATACATTTCTCCCTAAAAAGACATTGGAAGGTAACTTTTGCTTCTCTTAGGAGCATAATGAATGTCAGAGGAATATAGCGGCATCAGTTCTGCTAAAAAGAAACAGATTTTACATGAAAATATAGATTTTATATACAACTTGACATTTGAAGACAGATAATTTTACCAATGATACGGTTTTTTAAAAAAACAGTCTGTACTGTTTGGTTTGGGGTGTCGAATATTCAACTAAAAATAGCTCAAGCAAAGTTGGAGGGTGGGGGGTGACAGTAATCAGGAGGTACTGCTGTGTTCACAGAGCCAGAGAAAGACCCCAGGGATCGGAGCTGATCTGGGCATCGCAAAGGAAAGCTGGGCACCAGAATTCTTTCTGCGCATCTCATGTGCCTGGGTCTATATGCCGTTGGAGCCATTCTCTCTACTGCCAAGGGGCTTCTTTTGCTAAAGGGAGCACGGTCACAGACAGCTCCGGCTTGAGGAAAGATGCCCTCACTGCCAGACCCGTGTTCTAACAGTGCGGGGAAGGCTTCGATTCACCTAGTAGGTGACATGTGGCAATCCTGCCCCAGTCTCTATGGCCGATGGAGCAGTCATGGGGCAGACAAAAGCAGTACCTGTCCATGACAGATGAGTTCTGAACCTCAGAAAGGCTTTGCAGCCTAATCCAGCTTTAACATCTCATTTCTTCACTTCTTCAGACATCCCAGACCATGTCATCCTGTTCATTTTCTGTAAGGTGTCGGTTTTCCATTTTTCAGTCTCTGCCTGAGACCTTTCCCACAGCCTGTCAGCACCCTGAGCCAGTCCCAGACCCCGAGCTCCACCGGCACGTCTGCAGGAAAAGCTGGGGCAACCACAAAGATTGACAGGAGAAAAGACCGTGTAAAAACATTACCAATTTTGAAAATAAGTAGCTTGCACACACTTCAGATTTCTTATATCTTGATTCATTTTAACACCCATAAACAGCCCTGGCAGCTCCACGCGGGTACATCCTCACACAGGTGCTTGCTACTCCCACAGAGCATAGCAATCACTGGCTGTCAACGTTTACACGACTTCGAGAATGAGGATCCACAGGGGAGTAACTGAGGAAAGCTGTCTGGGTAAGGAATCATGGTATCCGGGAGCCACAAGTGAGGGATTCTAGCCTCACATACCTGGCTGGGTGACTCAGAGTACTGTGCTCCATCCTACTGGGTCCATCTGTTCATCAGTAAACTGAGGAAGTGGGACTAAATCACGGGTTGGCCACCATGACCCCCAGGCCAAATCCAGTCCACTGCTTGTTTCTATAAATAAAGTTTTATGGGATACAGCCATGCCTACCCCTTTAAGTATTTCCTCTGACTTTTTCAGTGCTACAACCACCGAGTTGAGGGATTGCGATGGAGTCTATCTGGTCTGCAAAGTCTAAAGTATTTACTACCTGGTTCTTTGAAGAAAGTTTGCTAGATTCTGATCTAAATAAGTCCCCACAAAACCATTTTTCCCTTTGAAAGTGTTTCGAGGGCAAGTAGTTTTTTACCTGAATTATGCAGATAATTGCCACATCTCTGATTTTCTTTGCTGGAACTATTGTTGTTTAGCCAAGCTGCGCAGATCTACGTCTGCACAGGCAGAGACTAGGAAGAGATGCATCAGTCAACTGCATTCAGTCAAAATAATTGTCCTCCTATTTTTCCCTCGAGCAACCGCAACTGGGATATAAAATATTCAAACCCTTGTCTCACGGCTCTCCATCCATTTCTCTTTGGTCATAGAAACAGACAAGGGTTAGGAAGATAACCATGTCTTTTCAGGTCACAGTGAAGTGAAATCGTGAACATCACTGAATTTCATGCAGTTGGCAATGGAAACAGACAAGAAATAGATCGATTTGGGCGTCTGAATTTTCTATTTGCCTGTCAAAATAACGGAACAGTCGCTGAAACGCCATTTGACTTTATATTGGGAAGTACAGCAAGAGAAGGCCAAAACTGCCCTAGTAAAACACTGCCCACATTTTTCACTTTTCCATTTTGTCAGTGCATAGAAATTTGGAAAACACCAATGCATCCTGTGAAACCTACACCTCTCAAATATTGTCTTTGTGACATCATACTATTTGGGGAGAAAACCAGAAGAGAGTGAGCGAGGGACTCTTTACACACACACACACACACACACACACCCTTCTGACAAGAACAGAATCCAAAAGCAATAACCAATTCCAAAATGCCAGGAAGCAGGGTTATAAATTTAACACAAACAGCTCCCTCTTCAAATTCCCAGTCCGTTTATCAAATTTTAAAAACGAAATGACAAGTTAAGATTATTAGTCAAAATATATAAATAAATCACCTTACATATGTTATTTCCAAGGTCTGTGAATGATTTCACAGTGGTTAGTTGTAATAACTGAATACAGAGGCAACCTGGCTGGGCTCAGGAGCGGAACTGGTTCAGGTAAAGCTGGAAGCCTGCCAGTAGCCATACAGCACAATTAGCTCAGAGGGCAGACACAGATGCCGGGCTGCACACAGGGGCCTTTAAGAAGTCGTCTGGGGAGACTTCTCTCACACAGCGGCCCTGACGTCTTACCATTGCCTGGTCTCCCAGCCCCTACACACAATTCCATTGTTGAGAGAAAGAACTTTTTTTAGAAGTCTCCGAAAAGCAAGGATTAAGTCAACTCATCATAAATTCCTCCTGCTAGAAACCGACTCACGGAAAACTTTTTAAAAAATATCGTTTGTCACATGCCTTGGGTTTTAACGCAATGCCAAGATCGAGGAGTCATAAATTATCTGGTGGCAAAGGAGGCCTCCCAGAGAATGAGGAATGCTGGAGTTCTGTGTTCAAGATGAATTGCTGGAAAATTCTCCATCTTAAAAATGGGTTCTGCTCTTTACCTGTTTAGATTTACACAACATCCGATGTTAATAGCCCTTCTGTGGCTGCCAAAGGCCGAGTGTAAACAGAAAAACAGGGGGGGGAGAAAGTTCTTTGAGCATGTTCCCCTCAGCTGGCCCGGATCCAGGTCTGCCAAGCAACACCCCCTCCCCCCGCCCTCCTGGCATCATTCCGCCGCTGCTGTTAATAGTATTATTGGTGTTGGAACAAAGCCAGCTGTCTTCCTTTTCAAACCAATTTGTCCAATCGCATGGATTATTGTGTTAGGTAATCTGTCACTTCTCAAAAAGACCACTCTTGAATGCCCCTCCTATACATACTGCTCTGAGTATTTGAAGCCACCGTGATACCATCCCAGGCCCTGCTTCTTTCACCTCCGAATCAGCCACCCCCATGTGGCACCTTCTCAGCTAACCCACGAAAGCATTTAAAAATAGAGAACGACACAATTCTAACTTTCTTAGAGTATTTATGTAATACTTGGAGACATTAAGAGCAGATCTACACCCACCAAGGGAAAAATGATCCCACAAAATGCCTAAAAATCATCTGGGACTCGATCACGTGACTGGTTCCTGTGATGAACTCGAGAAGTCAGGACTCTCCAGGCAATTTCCGCAGTTCTCTGCTTCACTTTGTCAGCACAGACTGGGGATAAGAATTTTTTTTTTTTCGGAGGAGTTCCGGAAGATGGCGGCGTAGGAGGACGCTGGGCTCACCGCGTGTCCTGCTAATCACTTAGATTCCACCTACACCTGCCTAAAACCCAGAAAACCGCCAGAGGATTAGCAGAATGGAGTCTCCGGAGCCAAGCACAGACGAGAGGCCCACGGAAGAGGGTAGGAAGGGCGGCGAGGCGGTGCGCGCTCCACGGACTGGCGGGAGGGAGCCGGGGCGGAGGGGCGGCTCGCCAGCCAAGCAGAGCCCCCGAGTCGGGCTGGCAAAAGCGGAGGGGCCGGATGGACTGTGTTCTGACAGCAAGCGCCACTTAGCGTCTGGGAGGTCATAAGTTAACAGTTCTGCTCAGAAAGCGGGAAGGCTGGAGGACAAAGGGAGGGAGAGCTGCTGAGCCCCCGGACGGACGGCAGAGCTCAGCTTGGCGGGGAACAAAGGCGCTCGCCAGCGCCATCTCCCCCGCCCATCCCCCAGCCAAAATCCCAAAGAGAACCAGTTCCTGCCAGGGAACTTGCTCGCTCCGCGCAAACACCCAACTCTGTGCTTCTGCGGAGCCAAACCTCCGGCAGCGGATCTGACTCCCTCCCGCTGCCACAGGGCCCCTCCTGAAGTGGATCACCTAAGGAGATGCGAGCTAAGCCTGCCCCTCCCGCCCCCGTGCACCTTGCCTACCCACCCCAGCTAATACGCCAGATCCCCAGCACCACAAGCCTGGCAGTGTGCAAGTAGCCCAGACGGGCCACGCCACCCCACAGTGAATCCCGCCCCTAGGAGAGGGGAAGAGAAGGCACTCACCAGTCTGACTGTGGCCCCAGCGGTGGGCTGGGGGCAGACATCAGGTCGGACTGCGGCCCCGCCCACCAACTCCAGTTATACACCACAGCACGGGGGAAGTGCCCTGCAGGTCCTCACCGCTCCAGGGACTATCCAAAATGACCAAACGGAAGAATTCCCCTCAGAAGAATCTCCAGGAAATAACAACAGCTAATGAACTGATCAAAAAGGACTTAAATAATATAACAGAAAGTGAATTTAGAATAATAGTCATAAAATTAATCACTGGGCTTGAAAACAGTATACAGGACAGCAGAGAATCTCTTGCTACAGAGATCAAGGGACTAAGGAACAGTCACGAGGAGCTGAAAAACGCTTTAAACGAAATGCAAAACAAAATGGAAACCACCACGGCTCGGATTGAAGAGGCAGAGGAGAGAATAGGTGAACTAGAAGATAAAGTTATGGAGAAAGAGGAAGCTGAAAGAAAGAGAGATAAAAAAAATCCAGGAGTATGAGGGGAAAATTAGAGAACTAAGTGATACACTAAAAAGAAATAATATACGCATAATTGGTATCCCAGAGGAGGAAGAGAGAGGGAAAGGTGCTGAAGGGGTACTTGAAGAAATTATAGCTGAGAACTTCCCTGAACTGGGGAAGGAAAAAGGCATTGAAATACAAGAGGCACAGAGAACTCCCTTCAGACGTAACTTGAATCGATCTTCTGCACGACATATCATAGTGAAACTGGCAAAATACAAGGATAAAGAGAAAATTCTGAAAGCAGCAAGGGATAAACGTGCCCTCACATATAAAGGGAGACCTATAAGACTCGTGACTGATCTCTCCTTTGAAACTTGGCAGGCCAGAAAGGCTTGGCACGATATCTTCAGTGTGCTAAACAGAAAAAATATGCAGCCGAGAATCCTTTATCCAGCAAGTCTGTCATTTAGAATAGAAGGAGAGATAAAGGTCTTCCCAAACAAACAAAAACTGAAGGAATTTGTCACCACGAAACCAGCCCTACAAGAGATCCTAAGGGGGATCCTGTGAGACAAAGTACCAGAGACATCACTACAAGCATAAAACATACAGACATCACAATGACTCTAAACCCGTATCTTTCTATAATAACACTGAATGTAAATGGATTAAATGCGCCAACCAAAAGACATAGGGTATCAGAATGGATAAAAAAACAAGACCCATCTATTTGCTGTCTACAAGAGACTCATTTGAGATCTGAGGACACCTTTAGATTGAGAGTGAGGGGATGGAGAACTATTTATCATGCTACTGGAAGCCAAAAGAAAGCTGGAGTAGCCATACTTATATCAGACAAACTAGACTTTAAATTAAAGGCTGTAACAAGAGATGAAGAAGGGCATTATATAATAATTACAGGGTCTATCCATCAGGAAGAGCTAACAATTATAAATGTCTATGCGCCAAATACCGGAGCCCCCAGATATATAAAACAGTTACTCATGAACATAAGCAACCTTATTGATAAGAATGTGGTCATTGCAGGGGACTTTAACACCCCACTTACAGAAATGGATAGATCATCTAGACACACAGTCAATAAAGAAACAAGGGCCCTGAATGATACATTGGATCAGATGGACTTGACAGATATATTTAGAACTCTGCATCCCAAAGCAACAGAATATACTTTCTTCTCGAGGGCACATGGAACATTCTCCAAGATAGATCATATACTGGGTCACAAAACAGCCCTTCATAAGTTTACAAGAATTGAAATTATACCATGCATACTTTCAGACCACAATGCTATGAAGCTTGAAATCAACCACAGGAAAAAGTCTGGAAAACCTCCAAAAGCATGGAGGTTAAAGAACACCCTACTAACGAATGAGTGGGTCAACCGGGCAATTAGAGAAGAAATTAAAAAATATATGGAAACAAACGAAAATGAAAATACAACAATCCAAACTCTTTGGGACGCAGCGAAGGCAGTCCTGAGAGGAAAATACATCGCAATCCAGGCCTATCTCAAGAAACAAGAAAAATCCCAAATACAAAATCTAACAGCACACCTAAAGGAAATAGAAGCAGAACAGCAAAGGCAGCCTAAACCCAGCAGAAGAAGAGAAATCATAAAGATCAGAGCAGAAATAAACAATATAGAATCTAAAAAAACTGTAGAGCAGATCAACGAAACCAAGAGTTGGTTTTTTGAAAAAATAAACAAAATTGACAAACCTCTAGCCAGGCTTCTCAAAAAGAAAAGGGAGATGACCCAAATAGATAAAATCATGAATGAAAATGGAATTATTACAACCAATCCCTCAGAGATACAAACAATTATCAGGGAATACTATGAAAAATTATATGCCAACAAATTGGACAACCTGGAAGAAATGGACAAATTCCTAAACACCCACACTCTTCCAAAACTCAATCAGGAGGAAATAGAAAGCTTGAACAGACCCATAACCAGTGAAGAAATTGAATCGGTTATCAAAAATCTCCCAACAAATAAGAGTCCAGGACCAGATGGCTTCCCAGGGGAGTTCTACCAGACGTTTAAAGCAGAGATAATACCTATCCTTCTCAAGCTATTCCAAGAAATAGAAAGGGAAGGAAAACTTCCAGACTCATTCTATGAAGCCAGTATTACTTTGATTCCTAAACCAGACAGAGACCCAGTAAAAAAAGAGAACTACAGGCCAATATCCCTGATGAATATGGATGCAAAAATTCTCAATAAGATACTAGCAAATCGAATTCAACAGCATATAAAAAGAATTATTCACCATGATCAAGTGGGATTCATTCCTGGGATGCAGGGCTGGTTCAACATTCGCAAATCGATCAACGTGATACATCACATTAACAAAAAAAAAGAGAAGAACCATATGATCCTGTCAATCGATGCAGAAAAGGCCTTTGACAAAATCCAGCACCCTTTCTTAATAAAAACCCTTGAGAAAGTCGGGATAGAAGGAACATACTTAAAGATCATAAAAGCCATTTATGAAAAGCCCACAGCTAACATCATCCTCAATGGGGAAAAACTGAGAGCTTTTTCCCTGAGATCAGGAACACGACAGGGATGCCCACTCTCACCACTGTTGTTTAATATAGTGCTGGAAGTTCTAGCATCAGCAATCAGACAACAAAAGGAAATCAAAGGCATCAAAATTGGCAAAGATGAAGTCAAGCTTTCGCTTTTTGCAGATGACATGATATTATACATGGAAAATCCGATAGACTCCACCAAAAGTCTGCTAGAACTGATACATGAATTCAGCAAAGTTGCAGGATACAAAATCAAGTACAGAAATCAGTTGCATTCTTATACACTAACAATGAAGCAACAGAAAGACAAATAAAGAAACTGATCCCATTCACAATTGCACCAAGAAGCATAAAATACCTAGGAATAAATCTAACCAAAGATGTAAAAGATCTGTATGCTGAAAACTATAGAAAGCTTATGCAGGTAATTGAAGAAGATATAAAGAAATGGAAAGACATTCCCTGCTCATGGATTGGAAGAATAAATATTGTCAAAATGTCAATACTACCCAAAGCTATCTACACATTCAATGCAATCCCAATCAAAATTGCACCAGCATTCTTCTCAAAACTAGAACAAGCAATCCTAAAATTCATATGGAACCACAAAAGGCCCCGAATAGCCAAAGTAATTTTGAAGAAGAAGACCAAAGCAGGAGGCATCACAATCCCAGACTTTAGCCTCTACTACAAAGCTGTCATCATCAAGACAGCATGGTATTGGCATAAAAACAGACACATAGACCAATGGAATCGAATAGAAACCCCAGAACTAGACCCACAAATGTATGGCCAACTCATTTTTGACAAAGCAGGAAAGAACATCCAATGGAAAAAAGACAGTCTCTTTAACAAATGGTGCTGGGAGAACTGGACAGCAACATGCAGAAGGTTGAAACTAGACCACTTTCTCACACCATTCACAAAAATAAACTCAAAATGGATAAAGGACCTGAATGTGAGACAGGAAACCATCAAAACCTTAGAGGAGAAAGCAGGAAAAGACCTCTCTGACCTCAGCCGTAGCAATCTCTTACTCGGCACATCCCCAAAGGCAAGGGAATTAAAAGCAAAAGTGAATTACTGGGACCTTATGAAGATAAAAAGCTTCTGCACAGCAAAGGAAACAACCAACAAAACTAAAAGGCAACCAACGGAATGGGAAAAGATATTTGCAAATGACACATCGGACAAAGGGCTAGTATCCAAAATCTATAAAGAGCTCATCAAACTCCACACCCGAAAAACAAATAACCCAGTGATGAAATGGGCAGAAAACATGAATAGACACTTCTCTAAAGAAGACATCCGGATGGCCAACAGGCACATGAAAAGATGTTCAACGTCGCTCCTCATCAGGGAAATACAAATCAAAACCACACTCAGATACCACCTCACGCCAGTCAGAGTGGCCAAAATGAAGAAATCAGGAGACTATAGATGCTGGAGAGGATGTGGAGAGACGGGAACCCTCTTGCACTGTTGGTGGGAATGCAAATTGGTGCAGCCGCTCTGGAAAGCAGTGTGGAGGTTCCTCAGAAAATTAAAAATAGACCTACCCTATGACCCAGCAATAGCACTGCTAGGAATTTATCCAAGGGATACAGGAGTACTGATGCATAGGGGCACTTGTACCCCAATGTTTATAGCAGCACTCTCAACAATAGCCAAATTATGGAAAGAGCCTAAATGTCCATCAACTGATGAATGGATAAAGAAATTGTGGTTTATATACACAATGGAATACTACGTGGCAATGAGAAAAAATGAAATATGGCCTTTTGTAGCAACGTGGATGGAACTGGAGAGTGTGATGCTAAGTGAAATAAGCCATACAGAGAAAGACAGATACCATATGGTTTCACTCTTATGTGGATCCTGAGAAACGTAACAGAAACCCATGGGGGAGGGGAAGGGAAAAAAAAAAAAAAAGAGGTTAGAGTGGGAGAGAGCCAAAGCATAAGAGACTGTTAAAAACTGAGAACAAACTGAGGGTTGATGGGGGGTGGGAGGGAGGGCAGGGTGGGTGATGGGTATTGAGGAGGGCACCTTTTGGGATGAGCACTGGGTGTTGTATGGAAACCAATTTGACAGTAAATTTCATATATTAAAAAATAAATAAATAAATAAATAAATAAATAAATTTAAAAAAAAATTAAAAAAAAAAAGAATTTTTTTTTCTTTTAAAAAAATAAATAATTAATTACTTAAATAAATTTTTTTTAATATTTTTTTCTCTTTTCTCAGGAACATTTGCAGCACGTCCTCCATAGAAAATACGGGCTGTTTTCAAGAAGAACGTTCACTACCTGGAAGGGTGAGCCCTGGTCTCACGGTTCTCTGAGAAAGTTTCTCTCTAACTCAAGAGATGCTACCAGAGGTTGTGGTAATATTTCCTATACACTATGCATGCATCTGGTTGAAATTGCCTTTATCTGCATGCAACAGAAACTTGACTCTACCAACTTAATCAAATGGGGTTTATTTCCCAAACATAACAAGCAGCCCTGAAGTGGCCGTCCCAGGCAAGTGTAGCAATTCCTCAACGTGAGCCAGGTGTCCGTCTCATTCACCTCATCCTCGGGCTTCTTACCATGGTCCCAAGATGGTGGTCTTGAACACCTGTTGAAAACAGAAAGTCTCCTGGTCCAGACAGAAACAAAGCATAAAGGAAGAAAGTGATGCCAGCCTACACCAGAAAAGCAAAATCTCTCCCCCAAGTCCCTGGCAGATTTTCACTACTATCTCACTGGGCAGGGTGGGTGCATTGCCGCCCCAAATAGGATCAGATTTCTCTCAGTAAGGTGGAGGGGATGGTGGATGCTGGGAAGGTCCCCGGCGGAGTCTAATACAGAGCATTCTTAGTTACCTATCTCTACCCAAAGGAGAGGGCACACCCAGACTTCAGTGAAACAGTCTGTCTTTCCCCAAGACACTGGTAAGTACCAGAGGCATTCACTCTCCAAAAGGGACAACTTTGCCCTGAATTCCCAGGGGGTTAAATCCTGAATTATATCATGCCTTGTGCAAAGTGGGCAACTGTGGGATCCAGGCTTGATCACTACTAATTCTGGAAGCGAGTGGCTTCAAGATTTCCTCAGACAAGATTGACCCATAAAACAGGAACCAAACACATAGTTACTAAATCACACCAACAATGACAACAACAACACAAACCTCTCTGTAACACTCTTCACTTTCTCATTAAAGTCAGCAGATGAGAACAATCCTGTGGAGAACAACCTTCTGGTCCAACATACTGCAAAAAGTAGTCCCTATTGAATCAAAAAGGAAAGCTGGAAGGGAGAGAGGGAGGATAGAAGATATTCACTCTGTTTACAAAACAGGAAAATAAGGGGGTGATTATTCACTCCAACAAATGGGTTTCCCTCAATGATTTTTAAGAGGAGTTTCCCCAATTTATATGCCCCTTTACAGGAACGCGTCTGATCGCAAAAAATGTCCCCAGACACTTGTACTTTATAATGACTTCGCACAAGATTGGCAAAATGTTAGTAACCGTTAAAGCTAGGGTATGGATGTGTGGGCTTTTGAGATCATCTGTTCTCTCCTTTTGTTTTTGGTCTGAAAATTTACATAACTTTTTAAAAGATCTGCCACTAGAAAATGGAAATAGAAGTTCTGATTTTCTCTTTAAAAAAAAAAAAGTTTATTACTCCCTCTTCTAACTTAAAAGAGGAGTGTGTTGTGTAAAGAACATATCCAGGTCAACGGGGAAATACAGAACAGGACTCATTAATTCATAAAACCTATTTTCAAATGCAGCAAAAACGCTTTCTGCTGTGAAAAATGAGCACTCTTTCGAGAAAATTTAAAAGCTAAGAACATGCTACTGTGGTTAGAGGTGGCATGTGATGCGGGAGAAGATTCTCTTTGGAAATGACGTCCCCAGAGAGCCTCTCTCCTCCTTGCAGCAGGACTATAGCACTTGAAGCTCAAAGCACATGACAAATGCTGTGCTCTTTTCTCCAACACCCTTTCTCAATAATAAGTGGAAGGAACTCCTCCTCTTCGTTTTCTAGAACAAACTTTTTAGAGGAAGGCCATGGCTTACACACAGCTGACTTTTACAAACAAACCTTACATCTTACCTATTACTGTGCACAAGATCGTTACTCACTCTTGGCTTATTAACAAACTCAACCATTTATTAATAATTCCAACAATTTAATACATAAATGTTTTTTTTTAATATTTATTTATATGTTTGAGAGGGAAAGAGCACAAGTTGGGGAAGGGCAGAGAGAGAGGGAGACAGAGAATCCGAAGCAGGTTCCAGGCTCTGAGCTGTCAGCCCGGAGTCTGATGCGGAGCACAAACCCACCAACCGCAAGATCATGACCTGAGCCGAAGTCGGACGCTTAACTGACTGAGCCACCCAGGCTCAATACATAAATATTTTAAAAACATTTATCTATACCCAGATTATTTCCTTTCACCCTGCCATCCAAACAACCATTTTTTTCTCGGTTACATCTCTATCCTTATAGGAATTCCTGAGATGAAATCATTTCCATACTGTTTGCCCTGAGAAACCTCTTGCTCTGTAGGGGGCTACCTCCTTATCTTCCCAAACCCTCCATATGTTTCCTCAAGTTCAATTATTACTTCAGAAGCACATTAACATGTCTTTAATTTTATTTATTTATTTTGAGAGAGAGTGAAAGCAGAGAAGGGGCAGAGAGAGAGAGAAAGAGAGACAATCCCAAGCAGGCTCCGCACTGTCATCACAGAGCCTGATGCAGGGCTCGAACTCACCAACAGATTATGACCTGAGCAGAAATCGAGAGTCGGACGCTGAACTGACTGAACCACCCAGGTGCCCTAAACACTTTTGTACCCATTCACTTATTCATTTGCAAAGCAAACCAACTTATGACCATTTTCCGCATCACCAACAGAAAGATCTCTTTCGAAAAGATGTCATGCCCCATACACAAACCATTTCTATTTTCTATTTTCAAATAATAAATGTCAGGCCAAACAACTAAAACAATGTTTCTGTGGTGAAAACCAAGTTGGTAATATCAATTTAATTACCATCTTGGAACTGAAGTCCGAAGATAATTTTTAACGGTTGCAATTTTTTTCCTGATGGTTCTATTTGGAGCACTATAAAAACATTTCATTTTTTTTATATGAAGTTTATTGTCAAATTTGTTTCCATACAACACCCAGTGCTCATCCCAAAAGGTGCCCTTCTCAATACCCATCACCTACCCTCCCCTCCCTCCCACCCCCCATCAACCCTCAGTTTGTTCTCAGTTTTTAAGAGTCTCCCATGCTTTGGCTGTCTTCCACTCTAACCTCTTTTTTTTCCTTCCCCTCCCCCATGGGTTTCTGTTAAGTTTCTCAGGATCCACATAAGAATGAAACCATATGGTATCTGTCTTTCTCTGTATGGCTTATTTCACTTAGCATAACACTCTCCAGTTCCATCCACGTTGCTACAAAGGGCCATATTTCATTCTTTCTCATTGCCACGTAGTACTCCATTGTGTATATAAACCACAATTTCTTTATCCATTCATCAGTTGATGGACATTTAGGCTCTTTCCATAATTTGGCTATTGTTGAGAGTGCTGCTATAAACATTGGGGTACAAGTGCCCCTATGCATCAGTACTCCTGTATCCCTTGGGTAAATTCCTAGTAGTGCTATTGCTGGGTCATAGGGTAGGTCTATTTTTAATTTTTTGAGGAGCCTCCACACTGTTTTCCAGAGTGGCTACACCAATTTGCATTCTCACCAACAGTGCAAGAGGGTTCCCGTCTCTCCACATCCTCGCCAGCATCTACGGTCTCCTGATTTGTTCATTTTAGCCACTCTGACTGGCGTAAGGTGATATCTGGGTGTGGTTTTGATTTGTATTTCCCTGATAAGGAGCGACGTTGAGCATCTTTTCATCTGCCTGTTGGCCATCTGGATGTCTTCTTTAGAGAAGTGTCTATTCATGTTTTCTGCCCATTTCTTCACTGGGTTATTTGTTTTTCAGGTGTGGAGTTTGGTGAGCTCTTTATAGATTTTGGATACTAGCCCTTTGTCTGATATGTCATTTGCAAATATCTTTTCCCATTCCGTTGGTTGCCTTTTAGTTTTGTTGGTTGTTTCCTTTGCTGTGCAGAAGCTTTTTATCTTCATAAGGTCCCAGTAATTCATGTTTGCTTTTAATTCCCTTGCCTTTGGGGATGTGTCGAGTAGATTGCTACGGCTGAGGTCAGAGAGGTCTTTTCCTGCTTTCTCCTCTAGGGTTTTGATGGTTTCCTGTCTCACATTCAGGTCCTTTATCCATTTTGAGTTTATTTTTGTGAATGGTGTGAGAAAGTGGTCTAGTTTCAATCTTCTGCATGTTGCTGTCCAGTTCTCCCAGCACCATTTGTTAAAGAGACTGTCTTTTTTCCATTGGATATTCTTTCCTGCTTTGTCAAAGATTAGTTGGCAATACGTTTGTGGGTCTAGTTCTGGGGTTCTATTCTATTCCATTGGTCTACGTGTCTGTTTTTGTGCCATAAAAACATTTTATTTTATAAGTATGTTCGTAGTAGGCCAACATGGCATGGGCAAATGAAAATACAGTGTTAGCTTGAAAAGAGAGAACTTTTTGTACATCAACATAGCTTGCAAAGCAAAATAAGACTATGAACTACAACATTTCTATTGTGTATATTACCAAATTTGTGGTAACAAATGTTAGATGGCTTCATTCTATTTTTTTAAAGATGTTATTTTTAAGTCATCTCCACACCCAACGTGGGACTTGAACTTACAAACCTGAGATCAAGAGTCACGTGCTCTTCCAACTGAGCCAGCCAGGTGTCCCTATTATAAACCTGTTTTAACTAAAAGACTAATGCCTGCACTTTTTTTTTAAAGATTTTATTTGCTTAAGTTTATTTATTTATTCTGGGGGGGGGGGATTAGAAAGGGGGCTGAGAGAGAGAGAGAGAGAGAGAGAGAGAATCCCAAGCAGGCCCCATGCTACCAGCACAGAGCCTGATGTGGGGCTCAATCCCACAAACCGTGAGATCACGACTTGAGCCAAAATCAAGAGTCGGACGCTTCACTGACTGAGCCACCCAGACACTCCAGGATTTTTTTTTTTTAAGTAATCTCTATACCCAATGTGTGGCTCAAACTCACAGTCCCGAGGTCAAGAGTTACACGCTCCACCTACTGAGCCAGCCAGGCGCCCCAAGGTGGCTTGTTTCTGGTTAACTATTCTTGTCCATGTATGTACGAGATGTAAATAAAATACACATGTTAAGGGCCAATTCTGCCCTTTTGAAGATAAAAGCACCAAAAAAAGAAAATGTTGGCAGTCCTCCGTATACCACCGGGGCAGTTTAATTTGTACCATACTTTGCCACATCAGCAGAAATGGGGACCCCTTCCCCGGAGCTCTTTGTGACCCGTGATGCAGGCAATACTGGGAGAAGGGAAGTGAGCGA
This sequence comes from Neofelis nebulosa, assembly GCF_028018385.1. Classification (NCBI taxonomy): domain Eukaryota; kingdom Metazoa; phylum Chordata; class Mammalia; order Carnivora; family Felidae; genus Neofelis; species Neofelis nebulosa. The sequence goes on along the minus strand of NC_080785.1, from coordinate 51,908,248 downwards.
AATCTCACAAAACTGCATAAGGTTCTGGTCGCCAGGCTGATGCAGTATTGTAAATCCATAAAGACCTGTTTCAAAAACAAATTTCCACAACTATAAAGCAGAATAGCTCTTCCAGCCATAAAAGCTTCTTCCCTCACAGTACTGCCATTTGAAATACAAATCCTCCAGGGCCCCTGGCAAAGGGTAGCCCTGTTTAAAGAATGCCTCCAGTATTAACAGCCTTTAAAAAAAATCGTTAGATGGCCACCAAAGAGGATTCTGAAGAAAATACCCTTTGTCTTAAGAATGTCGTACTTTATTAAAAGCTTCATGGGGGAAAAAAAGAGAGATCCATAACAGGGCACACGTAATAGATAGAAAATGCAGAAATACCCAAGAGAGAGGCCCACACATTGCAACATTCTTGGAAGGAGGGCTTGTCTTCAAGAGATGCTGACCAGGGTGATGCTAGTGTCTCAGATTTATTACCATCGGGGCACTCTGGCAGAAAAACAAGGGCTGGGACTTGCCTCATACCCGAGTGAAAGCTCAGCGTTGTTATGTTTATAAACCAGACACGTGCAGTCTGTGCAGAGCAATGCCAAACTTGTGCCAACGTGGCATCAACACCTATTTGATGTGGTGAAGCAATGTTGGGCACAGCTTGGGCTCGCTGGAATGAAGTGCTGAAAACTGGCAGATCACATTCCAAAGAATTTCTTTGGGAAACACTAAAGAGGATGGGTACCAAAATGGAAAGATCTTACGGCAACATTTCAGGGAGGCCACACTCCGTATTTACAGGCAGTATGACCAGGCCATTGGTCCAACCAACGATAAGCATCCCACAAACTCCAGCAGCTGTCAGACTCACAAGACTGGACAGGACTGGAGGAGATCTCATAGCCCATTTCTGGCCTCCTCAAGCAGGATATCAGGACAGTTGGTATCGTGTGGGATTTTTTGTTGTTAATTTTTAATGTTTATTTATTTTTGAGAGAGAGAGACAGAGTGCAAACAGGGGAGGTACATAGAAAGGGGAAGACACAGAATCCGAAGCAGGATCCAGACTCTGAGCTGTCAGCACAGAGCCAAACGCGGGGCTTGAACTCCCAAACCATGAAATCACGACCTGAGCCAAAGTCGGACTCTTAACCAACTGAGCCACCCAGGGGCCCCGGTACCGTGTTTTTTAACATTATCTATTATCTCAGGATTGTGGGTGTGTTAGCTGCTTTGTTTTATTTTGTTTTTCATTTCCTTCACATTCGCCTCCAGCCTCTTTGCATGAAATCTGTAAGAGATAAGACACCACAAGGACAGTCCCCCAAAGCTCTCCCAGGAAGGAGCCCTAACAAGATTTCAGAGCTTGGTCTGCAAATGTTTCACTGGAATCTTGACGCTCATATGACGCCGTTCTTGTGAGGCAACACAGCATCATAGAAAAGACATGGAATATGAAGTTCGACTGGGTTTGAGTTCTGAATCTGCTCAAGTCCTCAAGGGTTGCAGCCACTGAATTCTCTTGTCCAGAACCCACCTTCCTTCTTTATCATGTCACATTGGCAGACCTCTTTGATGACTCTCGTAGCCTGCAGACTACAGGTACAAGAGGAGGCATTTGCTGGTCGTTACCTTAAGTTCTCTCAGGAGTGAGCATTGGCTGTAAGTCAGTAACAGAGAATCAGTTTGTGAGGCAGTAATTTGCGAAAAATCAACCACCAAATAAACCATTTATCTAAATGCCCCATTTGATACATTTTCCAACTTTACTAACTTAGTGAAACTGGTTTCTTTCAACTGTTTGTAGAGTTTACAGATACTCGTATTGAGCAGAATGATTTTCAACAGCTATTGAAACAGGATTTCTTCAAAGTTATAGTTAACTGTGTTTCATTTTCTCTTTGTAACATGTTAGGACATATTCTGTTGGTCAAAAGGAAAGAATTGCAGGGTGGTTTGGTCTCTTTAGGAATATATTTCATGTTAGCAAAATACATGTCATTGTTAATAACCAAACGTCATTGTTTTACAAGGTAATCTTTTGGTTTATGCTGATTTCTTGATCATATTCTTTTATGTAATTTTCTGTCTTGTTCCAAATTCAAATCAAGACTCTGCCACTTAGTCCCTGGGTATCCCTGGCCAAGCTGCCTCATCTCTCTGTGCTTTATTTCCCTCAACTGCAAAGTAGAAATAATTATAGCCTCTCTTTCACAGGGCTGTTAGGAGGATTAATCTAGCTTATTAATAATACATATAGGGGCACCTGGGTGGCTCAGTCGGTTGGGCGACCGACTTTGGCTCAGGTCATGGTCTCAGTTTGTGAGTTCAAGCCCCGTGTCGGGCTCTGTGCTGACAGCTGGGAGCCTGGAGCCTGCTTCGGATTCTGTGTCTCCCTCTCTCTCTCTGCCCCTCCCCTGCTCACACTCTGTGTCTCTCTGTCTCTCAGTAATATATAAACATTAAAAAAAATTTTTTTTAATAATACATATAAAGGGCTTAGAACAGCAATTGATATATGTAAGGCTCAAATGAATGTAAACTATTATTATAACTTTATTTTTTTCTTATTATAACTTTAAAAAAGACCACATCAAAGCACATCTTTCGACATTTAGGTCACCTTCAATGGATTTTGAAAATTCCTTACTTTGATACACTCTACACCCCTGCCCCCAAGAAAAGTCCTTTCTTGCTCTCTGGTACTGTGATAGCACCTTGAACAGACCTCTACAAAAATATGTATTTATATCTACATCCCCATTGGCCTGTGTGCAGAGACCACCGTCTGTTCACCACTGTAAGCCATGGTGCCATTGTGCTTGCCAGCACGGTGCTCAGTCTTTGATGCTTGGTGAGCTTCCCATGAACCTTTGCCAAATGAACACGTGAATGGTACCAATGGACCTAGCACATCTTAGGATGGGTTACTAGTGTCTGGGCTCATCCCTTCTGTGTTGGCTCTTACTGCCTTCTGTTCAAAGGGTCACCTTTTTGTGAACCCTTGCCCTCATTCTGGAATACACTCTTTCGAACAAACAGTTCCCATCTCCACTTAACACTAGCCCCCTTCCCTTGGAGCCGAGAAGCAGTATTACATTACCAGGCATTCTCATTCTCAGAGGTGCCTTCCTGAGATGAGGCGTAAATTAATGCCAGCCTGACCACTCTGGGTCATTAAAGACCAGATGGTAATTTTTGCAAGAGGAGCAACTGATCCTTACTGGCCTGGCCCAAGTCCAACCTGGATAATTGCCTCCTGCCTACACAATATCCCCCCTCTCGTTTCAGACACAGAAATGATTTTCATTTCATCCTCTGAAAGCTAGCCAGGCAGGGCTGTGCTGGCTTCCCCCCCTCTGCTGCTGTTGAGTGGGTGCATTGTAGCAAAGCAACGTTCCTCTGGGGGATCCGCAAAGTGCACTACGGCGAGAAGGGTGGGCAATAGAAATCTAAGTGGTTTAATAATATATTTGGAAAAATAAGACTTAGTCATCTTAAGTGAAAACACTTCATCTCCATTACATTCTTTTAAGCCACAAGATTGATCAGAGAAGAAAAAAGTCTCATTTGGACATGGATTATCTTTTGCTGGAATTATAGAAGTATAGCTCATCCTCAGCCTAGGCAGACCCTGGAGTGGGTCCACTTTTGACATTAAATCTACCTACGGCAATCAGGGATGGGTTTCTGCTGGAGTAAATTCCATTTCTTACAACTATCCAGGGAAGCCGAACGATACAGCAAGAACCTTGGATGCTTCCTCAGCATGTAACTGCCTACACAGGAGAAGATCTGACTGGCAGGATGAATGGAACAGATCAGTCTGACCAGGAAACAGCCAAGGCCAAGCACCAAGGTCAAGAGCACCCAGAGTTGACTGATTGGCACAAAGGTAAACAGACCGAGCACTAGGCATAAATGAGCAAGAACTGGTTAGGAACACTGTCCCCAGGTGGCCTGCAGGTCCTGACCCTTTTGCATGAGATTATCCAGAGCATGCTGGATTCACTTGAAGGGGGGAAATGTTCTTAAAGTGGTTTAAGGTCATGTATTGGCTTGCCATTCTCAGGAAAACCTGAGGTTCAGAATTCTCTAAGCCTCCCTTTGTGTCCTTGGCCCAAGCTATGGTTTGTATGGAATGGGCTAAAACATATTTTCTCCACCCAGAAAAATGCCATTGGGCCACAGAGGACCACTGTGTAGCTCACTGCAGGGCCGCGGGGGAGCCCTGACTTGCCCACAAACACATTCTCTTCCCCAGTGGCCTTGGCTCAAACCTGGCGTGGAGAAGCTACGTCTTGAGTCGAGCTAATACTGAGTAATAAAGCTTCCTGGGAACGCAAGACTGCCAAAGTTTAAGTGGTGGGTTTTTACAACCAGGATTATGGTCCATTAAGGGACGAGGATGAAAACACAGCTCGTTTCATTTTGATCTCTTGTCTAGGCTGAACCACCATTCTCTTTCCAATTAAAGTCCCACAAGGAAAATGCTGATGTTTCTCCTCCAGAAACCAGCTTTTTGGCACTTTCCCAAAGAACCCACCATGGTCTGAAGCCACAGGTTCACAGCACTGAGATTCCGTGGCTTTGTTTTCTCCAAGAGGATAAAAGGCCTATAAATGATAGACGTTTTCAACTGTTATTTTTGCACTAGGAAAGAGAATACATAAAATATATTCTCTCAGAATGGGACATGAGAACTGTATGCCATTTGATCACAGGGAAATGGGGGTTCTTCCCATTGATGACATTCCTGCCTTTGCGGTGTGAAGGGGCATATGGACAACCGGCCATCACGGTGAAGCCCCCATGACCATGAACTACAATTCGGCTTCTACCTTAACTTGCCCCATGGCTCAGGGGACGGACCTGAACAACCCAGCCTCTCCATTTTTCTCACACCAGTAAATTCCAAAATTGACTGTCCTGCATGGCAAGGAAGAGGTCCCTCCATTCTAGACATGGGTGTGGTCATTTTGGGGAGCAAGATGCACAGGCACCTTTAAGAACATTCTGGACAAATCCTAACGGGTATGAACACTGACAAGGAGAAAATTAGGAGCTTCTATTAAACAACTGAGGAAGGCTTGAGTGTGTCCTACCCTTCAGGGTGTGTTGATATAATGAGCACCCTTTAGATTTTTCCAGTAATAAGTAAAAGGAAGCTTCATATCACGTACTAAAATAAATTTCAATCTAACCAAAGAAATCTCGTATCTACATAAGAAATCTCTCAAAGGCTATTTGAAATGAAGTAAATTTAAAAAAAAGCCAATAAATTATTTTTGTAAGAAATATTGAAGAGCCATCGCAGGAAAGACATCTAATAAGTTGTAAAATAAAGTTATCTTCAGGTAAACATGAGAAGGCCCAGCTTTTCCCAAGAAAGTTGAGTAATTTTCTTTTTCCTGGGAATGTTTTATCAAGCAATGAGATTCCAAATAAATTTGAGTTGAAAACAAACTGAACTGGAAGTCCCAATATCACCTAGCTTATGCGTGTCCTATTATGTCAATGCATATCAAAAAACACAGTCACCTACTTCTAAACATAAGAAGAAAAACATCCTAGGGCGCCTGGGTGGCTCAGTCAGTTAAGCTGCTGACTTCGGCTCAGGTCACGATCTCCCGGTTCAGGAGTCCGAGCCCTGTGTTGGGCTCTGTGCTGACAGTGCAGGGCCTGGAGCCTGCTTCAGATTCTGTGTCTCCCTCTCTCTCTGTCCCTTCCCCACTCATGATCTGTCTCTCTCTCTGTCTCTCAAAAATAAACTTAAAAAACAAAAAAAAAGAAAAGAAGAAAAACATCCTTCATTGACAACTAGAACCAAATACTTTTAATAATCCTTCTAATTTTAAAATTAAGGACAAATGCAAATCCCTGCAATAAGTATGGCTTGAAACAAATTGTTTTCTGTCTCTCCCCTTCTGTTCCCAAGGCCCACTCCAAAATACACTTGCCCAAAATGATGACCTAGTATAAATCAGGAGAATAGAGAGTGTGAGATACAATATTTCCATGGGAAAAGTTTTCTTTTTTTCCTCATCCAAGCTTCAGGATTTTGAGAATGAGGGAAAAGGAAAGATGTCTGTGGACCGTGGACTTGGGTTATCCCCTGGCTGGTAATGATGTGAGAAAGTTTTCCTGAGTGGGACTTTCTTCCACCCAGCGGTGTCCGAGGAAGGCAGAGGTGGTTCCCTGGATACACTGAACTTGGAAAGTTGATGCTATTGAAATTTGAATGTGGAGTCTGTTTTTATGTAATCGCATATGGACAGATAAATTACAAATGGCCATCAAAAAAAAAAAAACCACCACCACACACACACACACACACACACACACACACAATCTTCTTTCAAGCTATCATACTCTAAAGATAACTAAATGCACTGCTGGAATTTTCAGGGTGAATCCATATTGTTAGAAGGATCTTTTAGTCTGCTAAGGTTGCCATCACAAAGTACCACGGACCAGGTGGCTTAAATAACAAAAAAATTTGTTTCTCACCGCTCTGGAGGCTGGAAGTGTAAGATCAAGGTGCCAGGGGTCAGTGTTTGGTGAAAGCTCTTTCGGTGGGTTACAGGCAACCACCTTCTAGCTGTATCTTCACAGGATGGAGAGAGAGAGAGAGAAAGACAGAGGACTCTTTGGTTTCTCTTCTTGTAAGGACACTAATTTTACCAGATCAGGATTCCACTCTCATGACTTCATTTAACCTGAATTATTTCTATAAAGACCCTCTCTCTAAATACAGCCACACTAGGGGCTCAGGACCTCAACATATGAATGGGAAGGGGGGAGGCACAATTCAGTCCATAGCAGAGGGGCGTATTAAAATATTTAACTATTGGGCACAGGCCCCAACCAATTAGAACAGATACTTGCCAAATCTGATCGTATTGCAGTTGGACTGGTGCACACTGGCAGAACATTCTCTCTGCCCCTCAAACCTAGAAGAAACAGAAGAAACAAAAGTCCTCCTTTTCTTGGCCTCCTCGTGGAAAAATCCCCACCGTGCTTGTAAGAGATGGCTTCTGTTGCATAGTGCATTGCCCCAAAATGTAAAACTAGGTCTTACCCATTCACGTGAAAGTAAATGTGTTGCTTTATCAATAGAAACATTCTAATGCATCAACCTGTTAATAGGGTTTATCTGGAAGGAAGGGAATTGTAGGAAACTTTGACTTTATAGACTGCGTGGTCTTACCATGTGCACATATTATTTTGTATTCAAGAAACATAAACAAATATTTCGACCTATTTTACATTTGTAAATATGCCCACACTTTAGTCCTTAAAATTCTAAAGGAATGAGCTATGTAGCTACAGAGTTTTGAGAGTGGATCTGTTCTAAATATAAGAACAACCTTTCATTCGTGGGGATCATTTATTCCTTGCTCCTGGGTTGTTGGTTTTTAATGATACGAAAGACAAATTTCAGAATGAGAGACTGAAATGTTTAAGAAGACAATTCTGATGATATTCAAGAGTGGCTGTCAGGAGGGTCCCCTCACTCTTTAAGCATGGTTACAGTCTCTCGTCCCTAAGAAATGAAATCACTCTTTCTCTTTCTCAGCATTTGAAGAAAGGAAGACTTCTTGTCCCTAGAGGAGGTGTTATATCAACAAGGTAGACAGCCCAGATCTTGTTGCCATATGGACTTCCTGTTTGATATTTGTGCTCATTTCACAGCCCTCAAACTGCAAGGCAGTTAGCATCCCATCCACCAAATGCTAGAATCACCTGCTGGGCATTGGGACATTTCCAAATTCTCTCTGAGGGGTAGTCCAGTGGACAACCACTGCGTTTAACTAAGCTGGACTACTCTTAGCTTCTAAAACACTCCACACAATACTATGCCTCTGGGTCACTGCACATTCTGTTCCTTATAACTGAAATGTTCATCTGACCTTTCTTCCTCACCTGATGCATCTTCCCTAACTCTGAAAAGGCTTCATCCATCTTCCCCCTGCCACAGATCCCATGCTGCATTTTGAATATTGCCTAGAGTAGCCAATGGGTTCATGTACTAACTGAAACCTGTCTAATGGGGGCTTTGAACTGTGTGGAATCTGGAAGCAGGTGAATTCAACACTTTTAGCAGCTCAACTTTACTATTGAAAATTCATACTTATTCCTTCCCTCAGCTCCACCATCTTAAGCATTTTGGCTTTTCTTGCTAATTGTCTCATGGTTGCAAGATGGCTGCTAGAGCACTAGCATCATATTTTCACATAACTATTGCAATTAACAAAGAAGAGGATAATCAGAAGGCTTTATCCCCAATATATTTTGTATTTTTTTATCTGAGAAGTAAATCTGTCCCCACAGACATCCTCCACATCTCATTATAATCTATTATAGTTTATAATAGATTAAGTTACTGTTGCTTAAAAAATAAAATTGCTCCTTAGCATAGAGATACCACTTATTTAATATCTTTGGAATTAAGATCACCTTGTGAAGGGGGCAAGGGTGGAAACCAAAAGGTTTTGAATCCATCAAATGCCCTGTCATTCACAGTATGGTATTGGCACAAAAACAAATGCATAGGCCAATGGAATAGAATAGAGATGCCAGAATTGGACCCACAAATGTATGGCCAACTAATCTTTGACGAAGCAGGAAAGTGTATCCAATAGAAAAAAGACAGTCTCTTTAGCAAATGGTGCTGGGAGAACTGGACAGCAACATGCAAAAGAATGAAAATGGGCCACTTTCTTACACCATACACAAAAATAAACTCAAAATGGATGAAAGACCTAAATGTGAGACAAGAAACCATCAAAACCCTAGAGGAGAAAACAGGCAACAATCTCTCTGACCTCAGCCACAGAGACTTCTTACTCGACATGTCTCTGAAGACAAGGGAAATAAAAGCAAAAATGAACTATTGGGACCTCATCAAGATAAAAAGTTTCTGCACAGCAAATGAATCAATCAACAAAACTAAAAGGCAACCGACAGGATGGGAAAAGATATTTGCAAATGGCAACCGACAGGATGGGAAAAGATATTTGCAAATGGCATATCGGATAAAGGATTAGTGTCCAAAATCTATAAAGAATTTACCAAACTCAACACCCGAAAAACAAATAATCCAGTGAAAAAATGGGCAGAAGACATGAATAGACACTTCTCTAAAAACGACATCCAGACAGCCAACAGACACATGAAATGATGCTCAACGTCACTCCTCATCAGGGAAATACAAATCAAAACCACATTGAGATTCTACCTTACACCTGTCAGAATGGCTAACATTAAACACTCAGGAAAAATCAGATGTTGACAAAGATGTGGAGAAACAGGAACCCTCTTGCACTGTTGGTGGGAATGCGAACTGGTGCAGCTTCTCTGGAAAACAGTGTGGAGGTTCCTCAAAAAATTAAAAATAGACCTACCCTACGACCCAGAAATAGCACTACTAGGACTTTACCCAGGGATACAGGAGTGCTGATGCATAGGGGCACTTGTACCCCAATGTTTATAGCAGCACTTTCAACAATAGCCAAATTATGGAAAGAGCCTAAATGTCCATCAACTGACGAATGGATAAAGAAGATGTGGTTTAGATATACCATGGAATACTACCTGGCAGTGAGAAAGAATGAAATCCTGCCATTTGCAGCAACGTGGATGGAACTGGAGGGTATTATGCTAGGTGAAATAAGTCAGTCAGAGAAAGACAGGTATCCTATGTTTTCACTCATATGTGGAACTTGAGAAACTTAACAGAAGACATGGGGGAGGGGAAGGGGAAAAAATGGTTACAAACAGAGAGGGAGGGAGGCAAACCAGAAGAGACTCTTAAATACAGAGAACAAACTGAGGGCTGGGGTGCGGGGGGGGTGGGGGGACTGGGGGATAGGGGAAAATGGGTGATGGGCATTGAGTAGGGCACCTGTTGGGATGAGCACTGGGTGTTATATGTAATTGATGAATCACGGGAATCTACCCCCAAAACCAAGAGCACACTGTATACAATGTATGTTAGCTAACTTGACAATAAATTATATTTAAAAAAAAAACTCCCTGTCATTCAAAATTGTGCCCTTACTTACCCCTTAGGGATGCAGGACCACTCCATAATTACACGACGATAATAAAATAACTGTTTCTATTTTACATACCACTTTGCAAAGTCATTTAATCTTAACATCTACCCTGGAGGTAAATAACATTATCCTTAATTTACAAGGGAGAACAGAGGTTGAAAGAGGGTAAGTCCCTTGCTTGAGTCCGCAAGTAGCTCAAGTGAGGCTGCACCTCAGGTCTACTTAACTGCACCTGCTCCCATCATGCCCTGCTCTCGTTCCCCCCAGCGCCCCTCTGAGCTAGAAATAGCTAAAATTTTGGGTAAGACTCCATGAAATCCCCTAACCTTACTACTCTCAAAGAAATGAATAAGTTTCCCCCTTCTCCAAGCAGTTACAGGATCCGTGCATCATCTGGACTGCAAGAAGGAGCCAGGAAATAGTCTGTCTAGCCCTGCTCTAAAGTGGACTGACGGACGCGTTGTGAGAGAACATTTCAGGATTTCATTGGGCCAAGGGGCCCCACTTCTTTTAAAAGTAGAAAGATGATAAGTATTTGGTTATTATCATGAAATCCAGCGAGTATTAAATAAAAGTGTTCATTAAGGTTCCCGAAGGGGTTGGCTTCTAAACAAAACACAAAATCAGACATAAATGTCTACAGAAAATTTAGCCACTTCAGTGCTTAGTTAATGAAATAATACAACACTAGACTCATATGTTGTTCCAAGTAAAATAACAGATGCAGGCCCTTTTTAAACTCATATGCCCTATTATTAAGAGCACTAATAGAGGGGCGCCTGGGTGGCTCAGTCGGTTAAGCGGCCGACTTCGGCTCAGGTCACGATCTCGCGGTCCGTGAGTTTGAGCCCCGCATCGGGCTCTGTGCTGACAGCTCAGAGCCTGGAGCCTGTTTCAGATTCTGTGTCTCCCTCTCTCTCTGCCCCTCCCCTGTTCATGCTCTGTCTCTCTCTGTCTCAAAAATAAATAAACGTTAAAAAAAAATTTTTTTTAAAAAAAGAGCACTAATAGAAATGTTCCCTAAATGTTTATAAGGTGTTTACTCAGTTTCTATACCGAAAATCAGTGTACTGATTTCTATACTGAAAATCATCTCGGCACTGAAAATATTTCATGCCCAACAGTTATACAAAACCACTATTTCTTCAGTTTATAGCCTCTCTTAATCTCTTTGTGGAAATCTCCAGACCTCAACTACATTCCTTGAAATTTTACAGGGCACAAGAGGAACAGAAATCAGCTCAAAATGAATATGTGTATTCAGAAATGCACTGAGATTTTTCCAACTTTTCAGGTTCCTCATACAAATTAATCTTCTTAAGGGCCCTGGTGGTCTCTGAATCACTGCTTCACTCCCCCACCATGCAGCTCCCCCATTGTATCCTCTTGATAGGAATAACTGCCAGATCATTATGGAAGAAAAAGTTTATTGAGTCAAATCTGGGAAGGCCCGCACAAGGTCAGGAACAGGTACCACCAGTTTTATATAATTTTCGCATCTGCACCAATTTGATTTAAGGCTATAAGTGGAATTTATTGGTAAGCATCGTGTTGTAAAAAGTGGTTTATACCATATTGTCTCATATTTATTATGATTCAGTCAAAAGTGAATTGTATACATGCCATCTGCAATGAGCTGATACAATGGAGGGGGAAAATGGCTCTTGAAAAGCACATTCGTTCTCCTTTCCATTGTCTTTAATAGTTTACTTAGGTGGAAGAAAAATTGCTTTCATGTTAAAATTGTATCTTTTCCTGTGGCATGGATTACTAATGAAAATCATTAGAATAGAAGAAGAAGAAGAAGAAGAAGAAGAAGAAGAAGAAGAAAGTAAAAGAAAAGAGAAGTTGAACATGATGTATTAGGACCGTGGTAATAGAGAAGAACAGAATTGTTTGAGCAAAATGTGTAAAATAAAGAAATTGTTTAGGCTCTCCAAGAAAAAAAAAATGTGTAGAAATGCTGGATAAAACTTTCTAGAATTTCAAATTCCGAACAACAACTACAACAAGTTACTCACTTAGCATTCCTTATTTAGATTGTCTATCAGGAGCTGGTGACATTTCAAAAACTACCTGAGTGGCTTGTCCCCATGCTACGGGAGTGCTCGGGGAGGGAAGGAAGTGGGCACCTAACCACACTCTTCAGCAGGATGACAAGGAAAAGGCCACTGAAATCTTCTCCGGGTTCCTTTTTCGAAGGCAAATCAGGCATTATCATTTTCTTCTATACCAGTTTTGCCATTTTCCCTCAGAAATGTAAAAGTCCCTCTTTGATACATCTGAGTCACTGATTCTCCAATCCCAAGGCTCAATAACACACCCCCTAAGTTGATGGGAGTGTCACGATCCCCCCTCAGACTACAACCAGGTTCCCAGATTCTATCTAGCTTATTCCTCCATTAATATGTTCTTCTTTGTGGCTGTAATTTTTCTAAAGGATTTTTTTTTGATTTTAATTTTTTTTTTTTAGTTTACCTATTTTGAGAAGGAGAAAGAGAGTGTGCCTGCGTGTGCGTGAACAGGGGAAGGGCAGATGGAGAGAGAGAGAATCCCAAGCAGCCTCCATGCTGTTAGCACAGACCCCAACACAGGGCTCTACCTCACAAACCGTGAGACCATGACCTGAGCCAAAATCAAGAGTCAGATGCTCAATCGACGGAGCCACCCAGGCATCCCAGAAAATTTACTTCTTAATTGATTGATGCTGTGAAAGAGTTGAAGACTCAGGACCAGATGCGCCCCTAGTAGCTGCCTCAGCGTTGAGACAGTAAGTTTAGTTTGGCCATTTCTCCACTCCATTTTTTTTACAGAGGTCCCTCGAAGGTCATAGGCACACTGGCTGCTTTTAGTGAGGTTTTGGGTTGTTTTTCTCTGCCGCTTACCATTCACCAGGTGGTTCAATATCCTAAATGGTCTTTTTAAACAACGTATGGGGATGAAATGATATGATGTCTGAGATTTACCTCAAAATATTCCAGGGCATGGGGGAAATCAGGGAGCTAGAAATGAAACAAGATCGGCCATAAGTTGGTAATTTGGGAACCTGTGTGCTGGATGCAAAGGTGATTTATTACACTTTTCTCTCTACTTTTGTATATACTTAAAAGTTCCCACAATAAAAGGCATTTAAATGCTATTGTTAGGAAGCGGTCGTGTTGTTTTGGGTTTTGTTTTGTTGTAGTTTCGTTTTGGAGAACTGACATGTAGCTCTCTAGTGGACGGCCAGACTAATGGTCCGGTCCATTCTGAATGGCTGTGGCAGGGTGGCCCTTTGCAAACAGAGTAAGGGCACAGACACTTCATTTTATTATAAACAGATGCTGCTACTGATCTATGAGCCAAAGGCAACATGAAGTCCCATGAAACCCATGCTGTGGGATTCCCTTTGAGGCAGAATTCAATCTATTGCTCACAGAAGGCCACTTGGAGACAGCCCCCGGCATCTCCACCCCACCCACACCTGCAAGTGACTCACAGGGGATTAACTGGTTGAGGAGGAGAGGCTGTTCCAGACCATGGAGAGGAGGGGAGAGGGGGAGGGAGGGGATGGGGCATGAAGGATGCCTAACTTCTAAGGGAACTCTTCTTTTCAGCTCAACAATGGAAAGCTAGGGACATCCTGGTGGCTCAGTCAGTTGAACATCCGAGTGCAGCTCAGGTCACGATCTCACGGTTCGTGGGTTCGAGCCCCGCGTCAGGCTCTGTGCTGGCTGCTCAGAGCCTGGAGGCTGCTTCCGATTCCGTGTCTCCCTCTCTCTTTCTGCCCCTCCCCCGCTCACACTCTGTCTCTCTGTCTCTCTCAAAAATAAACATTATAAAAATTTTTAATAAAAACAAAACAGAAAAGAAAAAACAAATAGGTGCAGAAGAGTAAAGTGAACACTCACCATAGTGCTTAACGATCACAGGCAGGAACTGAAGAGATCATTGGACACCCAGGCCCCTTCTCTGGCTTCATGAAGCACCATATGCTTCTTCCTCCTCTGGGCACCAAGTACAATGACCAACTATAGACGCAGTCCCTGCTGGCAAGCCAAGGAAAGCATTCCCATGGCATAGGTCTTCCAATTCCTTTCTCCACCACAATCAAAGTCAGCACACAGGAGGTCTAGTGATAGTCAAAAGTGGAGATAAACTAGACTTTTTAAATGCCCGACTGAAGGCGAAACTAAAGGGTGACAATCCTGGTGAACCAAGCAAGTCCTATGGGGATGGGGGCATCACAAATGTGCCTGTCGCCATCTCCCGGGGGAGGAGAAAGATAACCGGTGCTTTCTGAGCGCCTCTTACATCCAGACAATTCACTGCATATCTTATGATCGCAAACACATTAAAAAAGGAAACTGAGGCACAGACTGGACTCGCACCAGTCTTACTTCGGCGAGGCCCTATATGATGGGGTCACTGGCTGCCTGGCAAGCCCACCCCCACTGCTCTTTGCCTCGTGCCAGCTACACTGTACCTTCAGCTGCTCCTCTAGCCAAGCAAGCACCTTCCTCAGGACATTTGCACATGGGCCTAGAATATAAATCCCTAGAAATTCATCAGCTCACTCTCCTGCTTCATTCAGATCCCTGCTAAGCATCACCTCCTTGAAAAAACTCTTCTGACTTCTGTGTCTGTGGTCGCACCTCACTCTACATTCCTTACTTGCTTTATTTTCCTTTAAAAGCCGTGTCTCTCCCTGAATCATATGATACCTACATATTTGATCATTTGATTTCTGCCTCCCCCCACAACATGAAAACCATGGAGAGAGAAACATTCTCTAGTTTGTCCTGCCAAAATGTGTCCTGAATGCCCTCAATGCTGCCTGGCGCATCGCGAGCACTGAGTAAGCACCTGCTGAAGAAATTCCGATAAGTAGCATATTCCAAACACAAATCCTCCTGATTAGAGAAGCCCTCCTAGCTTCCACCTTCACGGGAACCATCCATGTGGCTTATTCCCAGGGTCTGCTGCTTGAGAAAGCTAGCCCTCCCCGCTCTCCCAGGTCTGCAACATATACACACGTGGCCGCTGTCTGGAACCACAGGCTGGTGCCTCCGGGCGAAGCTGAGAGAGATCACCGGACCCTGCACAGCACCGCTGTCACTCTGCTCCAATTACCTGTGGCTGTGTGCAAAGCCCAAGAGCTCCCTCTGGGGGGCGCTATCTCCTCTCTGCCTTGCTCTGTGGCCCGGTTTCTCCTCTCTGAACCCATCACGAACAACGTTGGGGTAGCAAACACCCAAGGAAAACGCCAGGAACATTTCAGACACAGAGCAGGCAAACGCAGCCACGTCCGCGTGGAATGTCACGGGCAAGGCCAAGAAAATGAAGACCTGCACAGCCTCCGTAACCCCGAAAATTCCAGAAACCAGGTCAGGCCAAAGGCGGCTGGCTTTTCAGTGAACGTTAAATCAAATCCTCTATTAAGTGTTGTAAGGTCCTTGGGAGCAAGAGCGCACCCAGTGTCTTCCACCTGGGGATTTGTCCACATATCACTTCATGTTTTTATTTAAAAGCGCAAAAGGAGGGGCGCCTGGGTGGCTCAGTCGGTTGAGCGTCCGGCTTCGGCTCAGGTCATGATCTCATGGTTTGTGAGTTCGAGCCCCGCGTCGGGCTCTGTGCTGACAGCTCAGAGCCTGGAGCCTGTTTCAGATTCTATGTCTCCTTCTCTCTCTGCTCCTCCCCTGCTCGTGCTCTGTCTCTCTCTCTCTCTCAAAAATAAATAAACATTAAAAAAAATTTTTTTTAATAAAATAAAAGCGCGAAAGGAGATGTTTGAAAAGATAACACAGACCCCAAAAGAGGCTCCAACTGCAACGTAGCAGCTTGTCTTTGTGATTTTGGTGAGACTGAGGACCTTAAAAGCGTGAGTTTAAGGAACTCAAGGTGAGAATACTCAGATGCAAGAAACCTCCTTCAGATCAGGTTGCACCTGAAATCATGGTGGGCGGACAAGGGGCTCCTTCCTGCCTCGGGGCTCCGTGCACTGTGGGCTGTGCTCTCCGTGGGCCCTGACAAACGGCTCGGCGCATGCAGTGCTCCTGCACCCGCCCTTGCTTCTCGCCAGTGGCCGCTGCCACCTGAAGGAAGGAACAGGTGCTCTGCGACCCTCATTCCCGTCAGAACCAGCTCTTTCCTGCACCCTCCATCTGTGACTCCTCACGATGGTGAGAATGCAGGATGAAACAGGAAGACGTGTCAGGATGCACTGTAGGGTTGTGAACAGGCCCGGGAAACATTCTCACCAGCAAGGGTGTCCGGGGCTTCCACTATGCCATCCTTCAAATTAGTGGTTTCTGGAAGACTCTAACAGCAACAGTCAGCCTTTATGCACATAAAGACGAAATGCCTACATGAAGGGGTAAACAAAACGTGGCATACCCCATACCCTGGAATATTACTCAGACTTAAAAAGGAATGAAGGGGCACTTGGGTGGCTCAGTAGGTCAAGCCTCTGACTCTTGATTTTGGCTCACGTCATGATCTCACAGTTTGTGAGTTCAAGCCCGGTACTGGGCTCCACGCTGCCAGTGTGGACCCTGCTTAGGATTCTCTCTCTCTCCCTGCCCCTCCTCCCCTCACTTTCTCTCTCAAAACAAATAAATAAACTTAGAAAAAGAAGAAAAGGAATGAAGCTCTGACACATGCTACAACATGGATGTACCTTGAGAACAGGACGCCAGAAGAGACAGAAGCCAGTCACAAAAGGCAGCAAATTCTATGACTCCATTGATGCGAAATGTCCAGAAGAGGCAAATCTATAGAGACAGAAAGCAGATGAGTGGTGGCCTGGGGCTGGGGAGCCGGCGCAATGGGGGAATGAGAGGGAGAGCTGAAGAATGCGGCGTTTCTTTCTGAGGTGATGAAAATGTTCTAAAATTGTGGAGTCGGTTGCACTCCTCCATGAATATGCTGAGAATTTTTTTATGTTTACTTATTTATTTTTGAGACAGAGAGAAAGAGTGGGGAGGGGCAAAGAGAGAGGGAGAGAGAGAAGTCCAAGCAGGCTCTGAACTGTCACTGAAGAGCCTGATGTGGGGTCAATCCCACGAACAAGAGATCATGACCTGAGCCAAAACCAAGAGTTGGACACTTAACCGACCAAGCCACCCAGTCACCCCTGAATTGTGTACTTTATTTTTTTATATATTTTTTTATATTTTTAATATTTATTTATTTTATAAAGAGAGAGAGAGAGAGCGCAAGCAAGGGAGGACCAGAGAGAGAGGGCAACAGAAGATCCAAAAAGGGCTCTGTGCTGACAGCAAAGAGCCTGAAATGGGGCTCCAACTCACAAACTGTGAGATCATGACCTGAGCCAAAGTCAGAGACGCTCAACCCTCTGAGCTACTCAGGCGCCCCTAAATTGTGTACTTTAAATGGGCAAATTGGGGCACCTGGGTGGCTCCGTTGGTTAAGCATCCAACTTCGGCTCAGGTCATGATCTCACAGTTCATGAGTTCAAGCCCCGCGACGGGCTCTGCACTGACAGCTCAGAGCCTGGAGCCTGCTTCCGATTCTGTGTCCCCCTCTCTCTCTGCCTCTTCCCCCACTAGCACTCTGACTCTCTCCCTCTCTCTCTCAAAAATAAACAAAAATTTTAAAAACTTTATAAATGGGTCAGTTGTGTGGCATTGAAACCATATCTCAACAAAACGATTTTTTTTAATGAAAATGAAAACGATGAACTGCCTAGTGCACACGTACCATAAATTGTCCCACTTCAAACACATCTTTTAGTATTGTTTGCTGATTATGGGTTGGTCACAAAATCAACTTAGTAAATTGTACTGAGCGGTTTTTAATAATAAAATAAAAACCGGGGCGCCTGGGTGGCGCCGTCGGTTAAGCGTCCGACTTCAGCCAGGTCACGATCTCGCGGTCCATGAGTTCGAGCCCCGCGTCGGGCTCTGGGCTGATGGCTCGGAGCCTGGAGCCTGTTTCCGATTCTGTGTCTCCCTCTCTCTCTGCCCCTCCCCCGTTCATGCTCTGTCTCTCTCTGTCCCAAAAATAAATAAAAAACGTTGAAAAAAAAAATTAAAAAAAATAAATAAATAAAAAAATAAAAATAAAAACCAAATGGAATTAGCATAAAATATCAGGGTACAGTGCACAAAGTAAAAGCCAGCTTCATCTCATAAAGCTTTAATTTTCATTTGGTGAGCATGCACTGGGTCACAATGTGCTATTTCAAAAACTTGTGACATGTTTTATGAAGAGTCCTCACGTAACCTACTTCCTCCGCGCGTCCCATCAAAGGGACTCTGTTGCACAACCCTAGACAGTTCGAGATTTGCCGCTTGACTCATCAATATCCACAGTCAAAGCTATCATCCAATTTTCCTTGTGTCGCCTCCAGAAGTATGACGCTTGGCATGTGCGTCTGTGAAACAGCAATCCAGATTTTGCCATCAATATTAATGACAGAAATGTTTTATTCTCCCAAACAGTCATTCCGTCCGTCTCTCTTCCAGAATGCTGGGGCGTCTGCCGACCTCGGTATGAAATTCAGTCTTGCTGATCACGTGGGGTTCCATGCCACAGAACTGAGAAAGCCATATCCTCTCCTAGGAAGTCCCTGGTTTCTATTCATCTTTTCATTTACTGAGTCAATAAATGTCTTTGGACTGCTGGCTATGTGCCAGGAGTACGGGACATACAATCGTGACCAGGATAGGCATGGTCATCGCCCTCCGAGAGCCCACAGCCTTATTGGATGTCAGAGTCTAGCTGTCAGAAGACAGATACGGTCTCAGGTTCTTTTTAGAACTGACCATCAATTGCTGCATGGCCTTTGGCAAGCTTTTCCACTCTGCCACTCTGAGGTTTGTTTGATCAGAAGTTGGATTTTTCTGGCCCACTGAGAATCATAGGATTTTAGAGCTGGAAAATTTCTTAAAGAACAACTCCTCCATTTCACATGAGGACTGAGGGCCCAAGAGGTGACGTCCTTGCCTACTGACACATGACCAGCCAGAAGCATATCTTCCAGCACCTCCACCCCATCCCCACTGCCAACCCATAGTGAAGCTGAATGTGGCCTATTCTTTGTGAAGGGCTAAGAAGCTTTCAAAGGAAGCACCTTACATGCCGGACTTCTCAGAGAGACGGTAGTGCGAAATGTTCCAGCCGCAGCTAACACGAGAAGAGCCAAAGTTGTATCTGGATCTTACCAGAATGTTTTCAGCAACGCACAGGCCTGGGAATGAGAACAGCAGGGGCCCCTGTTACAGGAACATTCCCCTCAAGCCTCCTAATAAATCCCCTTTCTCCTTTTGAAGTTTAAGTGCTCCCTCACTGAGAGGCTTTCTGATATCCAGGACCCCCTCTGGAAACAATGGCCATGTTCCCCAGACCTGGGCAATCAGCTTGTTTGGTTGGTTGTTTGGTTGGTTGGTTGGTTGGTTGGATGGCTGGGTGGATGGGCGGGTGATTTTTCCCTCCCTCCAGCCTCTTAAAAATCCAGCCAGCATGCTAGGAGCTCTTGGTTTAGCTTTCCCCAAATCCCAGCAGTTTCCCTAGAAGTCTGTCCCATTAAACATGAAATCCACAGAACACACACCAAGCTACTTTTTCTCTCCCCTAATAAATCAGGCAAATTACCTCCTTTGTTTTTAAGACCATTTCAAGTTCACTTTTAACATTCTTAGTTAAGGTATTATTTATGTTACACTTTAATTGAGATTTAATCCACTTTTCAGCACACAATCATACCACAATATCCCTGAATTTTTTGCTCCTATTACTAAAGTTGAGAAGAAAGGTAGTTTTCCTCAGACGCAACAGTGATCATTTCCAGATTGTGTATGGCTCTCTGGCACTTTAACCCACCTCAGTTTATAAGGTCCACCAAAATAAATAACAGTTTGGTCTGCAAAGGATTGAACTGTGTGAATATATGCAGAGAGAGATCTATGTTTATCTCCACTTTCTAGAAACGTAAGAGTCTTCGGCAAGTATGTTTACACACAGCAGAAACCATGTGAATCTCCTAGTAAATGTTTGCCTTCACACTACTGGGGCATATTATACACCAGATGGTTTGGTCAAAACAAAATTATAGATGTGTGCGCACGCGCGCGCACACACACACACACACACACACGTTTGAGTAACATGCCTCCCCATTTTTTTGAAATTTTTTTTCTCTTCTCATGCATGAGAAAGAATGTAGAACTACTTGGGATAATGACCGATATGTTCTGTGTTTACTGCTGCTTTCCCTCACTAGAGCTTAACTCATAAAATTTTACTCCAAATTAAACAAACTTGGGCTCTCCTTACAGCCAGTCAAAAGCTACCACTTACACCGAAGGAAATTTTGACTCCCATCTCTGAGAGGTTAAATGGCCACCACTACGGAAAGATAATAGGGTCTCTTTTTTCTCCCCATGTTCTGCTAATCCTTGGAGGTGCCAAAATTCTCATCTATACTCTGGTGCCCACAGCACTTCAACTGGATAAGAATGGAAGCTACAAGAATCACAGATAGACTATCTTTTAAAGCGTTGACGTTTCGCCTGCTGTTTTAAAAAATGATCTGATTGCTTCAATAACAGTTATTTAGAGAATTAAGAGAGTCAAGAATTTTCCCAACACGTAGGCAAGAAAGCATTGTCTTTGACAATGGCAGACAACTTCCAGAGGATAGCATGTTTAGAATAGGTTTAGGAACTCTCTCACCATCCCATCTTTTCAGCCATGATTTCTGTGGGGATAACTAGGGGTTGTCTTTGAAGAACCCAAAGGAGAGAATGTGTATACAACCATGTAGTTCCGTGCCTAGAGCACAGAAAATTCTCAATGGATATGAATTCCATCGGCATCCCAGTCTTGAGACTGTAATCCAATGATGCATGTAAAAGACCTTGAGAAAGAAAACAAAAATCTCAAGGTCATGTCATTCCGGCCCTGACCTCAACAGTCTATTTGTCTTTCTCTCCACAGCGCTTGGGTTTCACAGCCTCCAGCCCCCGAGACAACATTTTTACCTGGAAGAAGCTTAGAGAGGGTTTTAATTTTAGAGGGGCATTTATAAAGACCATTTGATGCAAGCCCCCTGCTTCCTACTCCCCAAGGTCTGCTTATTTTCAAACATGCCCGCCTGGAGCCATGGGTGTGTTTTTGTGTGGTCCAGTTCCCGTTTTATGGATTGTTCCTGGACTCTGGAATCCCTGGAATACTTCAATTACGAAAATTACCATGTGCTGGGTCCTTTCGGGTTGACAAGACTGCTTTCCTTTCTCTCTAAGCCGGGCTGTGTTTGTTTACGTAGGAAATGTACTCTTTCTGAACATTCAGACTGTTTCAACATCCACTTAGATAGGCCCATTAAAAATAGGAGGTTAAGAAAATTAAGAAGGGAGGCAAGAGAAGGACAAAGAAAATATATCCTTAGATTCTAACCGAGAATCTGGTTCAGAACAAAATTAGAAAATCAGAGGGTGTTTTCTTTTCATGGTTGAGACAATGCTCTGCTTGTTCTCGGAGGCAATGAGGACTACCCCACTTTGGATCACTGGTTACTTTGTGCAAAGTGATTTTCCTGCTTAAACTCCGTGCTTTCTCATATGTTATCTTTTCAAAGGCAAATTAGATAAACCTATGTCCCCAGACTATCTCCTATTTGTTTGAATAGGAAATGCTAATATTTTCCTACACGTTTTGCTCGGTGTCAGTGGTAACTCAGGTTGGTAGTTAAGACAGGCCTCTTTCAGCTCTGGGAATTTCATTGGCTGTCTTCCAGGAGCCATGAGTTTCATGGTGATTTTAAATAACGATCTCCAGGGGCGCCTGGGTGGCTTAGTTGGTTGAGTGTCCGACTTTGGCTCAGGTCATGATCTTGCAGTTTGTGGGTTTGACCCCCGCGTCGGGCTCTGTGCTGACAGCTCGGAGCCTGGAGCCTGCTTCGGATTCTGTGTCTCCCTCTCTCTCTGCCCCTTCCCCACTCATGTTCTGTCTCTCTCTGTCTCTCAAAAATGAATAAACATTTAAAAAATAAATAAATAACGATATCCATACCTATATGGATTATCTGTATTATTTAACAAGAGGGAAAGGAAGTTAGATTTACCTTTTCTATATGTAATGAATGTATCTTTAAATGTGTCATTTCATGAGGGCTTTTCTTCTGACTTTCTCTTCTTCACCTCCACTCAAGTTACTTTGGCTTTCCACCCCACCCACTGCCAGACCAGCTTTCCAAACTCCCCTCATCCTCTACCTAAAGACTCACACTTAATTAATCGTCACCACCCCCCACCGCTCCCCGCCCAGGATCCCTGCCTGGTTCATCTGTGTCTACACTCTCGTGGGCCAAAGGCAATGCCTGTCACAGCATAGCCCTGTCCCTTCCCATGAGTCCCTAATTGTGTTCAGACCCCTGAATCCGACAGGGAAAGAAGCAGCAATGGTAGCAGAAACAACCTTTCTGAAACAACAGATTCTCCAGGCAGACAACTCCATCCTCGGACATCACAGCCCTTTCCTCCATAGCCAGCACCGGCCCCGCCAACATTTTTTTCTGTAGTTTTCAGAGTACAGATCCTTCACCTCCTTGGTTAAGTCTATTCCTAGACATTTTGTTTGGGGGATGAAATTGCAAACGGAAGTGTTTTCTTAATTTCGCTTTCTGCTACTTCATCATTAGTGTATAGAAATACGACTGGTTTCTGTGTACTAATTTTGTGTCCTGCTACTTTACTGAATTTATTTATGAGTTTTAGCAGTTTTTTGGTGGAGTCTTAAGCTTTTCTATCTATAGTATCATGTCATCTGCAAAAAGTGAGAGGTTTTACATCCAACATTTTTAAGAGCGAAGCTTGCCATTAGCATCCCAAGCTCCATTTTGCAATACCTTCTTTTCAAACACACACAGTGAGGCACCCAATGCCACCTCCCTTCCCCTTATGAAAACCTACTCCTAGAAAATCTAGCATGAGGCACTTACATCTTAATGTAAACTTAGGTTCACGTGTTCCCTCTCTCCAGGGAACTGAGATTCTGAGCCCCACATCTAATTAAAGGATGAAGACTGGTTCCCCCTAAATCCTGTTTCAGCCATGTGCTCAGATGGTAGAGGCAATACTTTAGGCGATCAGACACATTCACTGTCACCAAGACAAACAGACCACATAAGCAGTGTGCTTCTCCGCTGGAGCTAATCAGGCCCCTCCTAAGAACCTTAACACGTCCGTTTAAACCCACAGCTTCAAACCTGAGAACCTTCCATGCTAAATGGTAACACTCCTGTCCCGCCACTTTTTATTCAAAACCAATATCCTTAGCTGTATACCCAGCAGATACAAATGAGTAGCATTTATGCCCACTATTAACGAAAAGTGCAAAACAGCAACGAGCAGAGGCAGGCTAACTGTGCAGCCACGAAGGCCTCAGCCTCAAGGCCCTTCCAAGACCCAACAAGAACACCTAGCAATTTTATATGCGTGATTTTCTATTCTTTATATTTTCATTTTTTATGTTTGTTTATTTCTGAGAGAGAGAGAGAGAGAGAGACAGAGTGTGAGTGGGGGAGGGGCAGAGAGAGAGGGAGACACAGAATCGGAAGCAGGCTCCAGGCTCCGAGCTGTCAGCACAGAGCCCCATGCGGGGCTCTAACTCACAAACTGTGAGATCGTGACCTGAGCCGAAGTCGGACGCTTAACTGACTGAGTCATGCAGGTGTCCCTATATTCTTTTTAAAGAGGGCCCCAAAATTATATGAACTTTAGTCCCCACAAAACCTACGTACATCCTGTCACAGACTGAATTGTATACGCCCCCCAAAATCATATGTTGAAGCCTCAACCCCCAGTGTGACTGCATTTGGAGGTAGGGCCTTTAAAGAAGTAGTTAAGGTTAAATGAGCTCCGAAAAGTGGGGCCCTCATCCAATATGACTCATGTCTTTATAAGAAAGGATGAGCCACCAGGGAAGTGTATACACAGAAAAAAGGCCATGCATGGACATAGCCAGGTGGCCTTCTGGGAGGCTAGGAGAGAGGCCTTGAGAGAAACCCAACATGCCGGCATCTTGATCTTGGACTTCTAGCCACTGTAAAGAAATAAATCTCTGTTGTTTAAGCCAGCCACGGTGTGGACTTCTGGTGTGACAGCTCTAGAATACTAATGAATATGTGTCGAAATTAAGAACCATTTTTTTAATGTTTATTTACTTATTTTGAGAAAGAGAGAGAGAGTGCATGCCTGCACGTGGGGGTGGAGTGGGGTTCTGGGGGGGGCGGGGAGGGAGAATCCCAAGCAGGCTCTGTGCGGTCACTCAGAGTCTGACTCGGGCCACAAAGAATGAGATCAAAATCTGAGCTGAAATCAAAAGTCCGACGCTCGACCAACTGAGCCACCCAGTGCCCCTAGGAACCAGCTTTTAGCTTTTCATTAGCAAATTCCATTCATCATAACATTGAGTGCTAACCAAAGTGGGGTAAAACAGGTAATCGCATGCATAATCAAACATACACTGTTGACAGCACATGGTCCTGAACAACTTTTTGAAAAGCAAGCTTGAAATAAATATTAAGAGACAGAAAAACACTCATTCTCATTGACCTAGTAAATCCTCTACTGGGAATCTATCCTAACCAAATAACTCAAAATAGTTTTAAAAATATATACACATTAAAATATTATTTACAATATGTGCCCATGACTAGAAGCTCCCCCTCCCCTAAATCACAAGTTGTGTGGCCCTTGGATTTCTGCCAGACTTTTGCAGATTCCCAAATTCGATCATACATCTATATATGGAATTGCATTAGTTTACTTGCCAACAATAGCTTTTTCTATTCCGGTATGCATGCCTCTTTGCAACGTGATATTGCTTCTCTGTCCATCAAAGATAAGGTCTATGAATGAACTTTGATCTGGGCTTGGCCATCTGGCTTGCTTTGTCTTGTGGAACATTAGCAAATATGATGCAAGCCCATTGAAAAATGCTTGAGAAATGCTTGCGTGTGAATTTTGCTTTCTCTTTCTGCACTTAAAACCATGAGACCACCATGAGCTCAATCTAGAGAGGTCATGTGCTGAAAAGGCCAAGCCATGCTGGCCAATAGCTCACCAACCCCAGATCCATGAGTGAGTCCATCCTAGGCCATCCAGCCCCAGCCAGTCATCCCAGGCCAGAATTCTCCAAGACTTTTCAACCAACCTTAGCATCATGAGCTAAATAACAAATGTTTGTTGTTTTAAGCATCTAAGTTCTTCATGGCTTGTTATGCAGCAAAAACTAATAGAATAATTTCCCATAAAATGCGTATGGGACAAACAGAAAATAGAAAAACTATGTTAATATCCTGGTATTGGGCAATCAGTTCGTGGACTGGCTGGCTAGCTCCCAGACCCCAATCTTATGATTCAAATTCCCCCATAGCTTTCATAAAATTGCTAATTATTATAAGCCTTGGGCCTTTGGAATTACTTGAGAACAGGTGAAATCTTGAACGATAAAACTGCAAGTGTCCATGGTCTAGTTTACTATCAAGTTGCAAGTGACATAAATGCTGTGCATTTCTTGCTCTGCCTCAGTTAAGCCATTTGAAATTATGGCTATGAAGACAATACAGAAACATGGGAAATGTTTTGGTGCAATATTAAATGAAAAGAATAAGATACAAATCTGTCCTTAAATTACGATGACAAATACATAAAAAGAAATAGATACCTAGTTATGCTAAGGGAAATGTCTGTAAAGAGTTATACCAAAATGCATTAGAAGCTGCTTAAGGGTGTTGGCTTATGAGTAATTTTTTTCTTCCCTATGTTTTCTGTAAGGTAATTATATTACCTTCATAATTTAAAAAAAATCAATATACAATCGTTTTTAAAAATTGAAGTCTGGTTAGGGGTAGAACTCAACTGTTTGCTTTATAATCTTTGACCTTGCTAGCATACAAACTCTCTCTGCTAGTTTAAGACTGTAATATCCCAGAAGATGAAAATGCCTATAGTTTTCTGATTTATTTGGGTCTTACTAATATTGTACTGGAGTTTTGCATAAATCTGTTTAAACTCAATTTAAACTACCTTTGGAGACCAGCGCGAGCCTCACCTCACTAAATTATACATTGTTGAAACCTCCTGGCCGAGGCCCAGTTTGATTCAGATCTAAGCTGAGTACAGAGGCAAAAATCACGCTGCCACCTTTTAAGGGCACAGCGGCTCTGAAAAATGGCTCCCAACCCAGTTATCTAGCTTGGATTGAGTAGACGTTAGTTATTCTCCAAAGAAAAGCCTAAAGCCTCTGCCAACTTGTATATATTTATACCCACAGCCAGGAAAGCCTCTTGAAAGAAAAGATAATAAAATCAGGCTATAGAAGTACGTTTCTGTGCCCTCCTGCCATTGAACAATCTCTTTACAGAGCAATTCCTTTGACCTCTGACCTCTACAAGTTCCCGTTTTTCAGCCAGCCTTCCCTCATCTCACATCCAATCATTACACAGTGTGTCCAAATGAGTGAAAACGTGGATTTCATCTCCAAGAAATATTCTTGTGAAACTGAAACAGAAAAGATTCTGGTCAGTTTGTAGTCCAGCCTCCCCCAGACAATTACCGCGGATTTCCCACATCACTCGCTCCGCCGGCTTAGCATAAATTCTTCCTAGAACTGTTGTCAGTGTCTATTAATAAACATAGTTCCAACATACAAATTCAATCACATTATGAAATCTCATATGTCAAATGGCAAAACTGTAACACAGAAAGTTTATGCAATTAGAATATTAAACAACTGTCACTCAGCTGACATGCTTTCAATCCCACACCAGCGAATGGCCCCATTAATATGGAAAGGAGCAGGATTCGGTCAGCTTTATTGCTTTGTCCATCAGCCACCCATGGAGTGGTCCTAGGAGCTGAACTTGATTCCAAGAAAAAGTCTGCCCTGAGGAAAAAAGGGAAGGAGCTGAGCTTATAAAACTTCAAGCCAAAACTTTAACCATTTGCCTGCTGCCACTGGGGTCCTTTTCTGTTTGTTAGACGCTGTACCTCCACTCAGCTGAGTGTCAGGACTTCAAGGCTGCAGAGGTGGACTGAACCTTCCAGAAGAGGGTTAACTTGCACACTAATGTTCATAGCAACATTATTCCCAGCAGCCAAAAGGCAGAAACAACTCAAATGTCTGCCAACAGACAGATGGATAAGTGATACATATAATGGAATATTATTTGGACAAAAAATGAATGAAATTCGGATACATATGACAACATCAATGAACCTTCAAGACACTTTAATTCAGCAGACACAATAGGACAAATATCACATGATTCTACTTCTAATGAGGTATCATGAATAGGAAAATTCATAGAGACAGAAGGGGGAATAGAGGTGATCAGAGGCTGAGGGTAGAGGAAATGGGGATTTTTGTTTGTTTGTTTGTTTGCTTGTTTGTTTGTTTGTTTGTTTGTTTAATGGGCAGATTTCCTGTTTGGGATGGTGGAAAAGCCCTGGAAGTGGAGTGTGGTGACGGCTGTACCACAACATGAATGTACTTAATGCCTCTGAATTCTACACTGAAAATTATTAAAAGGATAGTTTTCATGTTATATATTTTTTATCATAATGAAAACATTAGGGAAAAAACCCTGCAAGATACCTTTTGGGGATAGAAAGAAACTGAATGCCACTCACACAGTCCTAGATGGCACATTTCCACCCTTCTGCCACACTTTTCTCATCTTTTCAAGCTTTATTAGCAGAATTTCTGCAAGGTCCCATGTACTACCTTTTCTTTGGCAAATGGGAAGACTAAAGAACAGGAAATTGCCCAAGGTAGCCACCAAGTTGGGCACATGAATGAGGACACCCTCATTTCCATTCTGTCTTTTATCCCAATGACCTGTATCTCATCACTTCAAGGTTATGAGACACTTACCTTATGCTATAAAGAAAGAATATGTGTTCCTAATTTAAGTTTTATGTCTCTGATTTCCATAGAGCCAAAGTCCACAGAGTGAAGATTCCCTGCCATGCACACATCACCTGCTCAGTAAGCAATTTTTCATCACTAAAAGCAATTGAGTATTCAGGTATCTGATACCACACTAGGAGCTATAGTTAGTGAGTTGAACAGTCCAGTTCTGACTGACGTGGGAATCTGAGAAAGACACCGCTCGTGCAGAAAGAGACATAAAACAATCGGAGACTCTTGGTTTTATTATTTAAAGAAATACAAATGGTAATTCCTTAATAACAGTTTATTCGGGGGGGGGGGTGGAGATGGATGGGGGAGGGGATGGCTCCTAACAAGATCACTGATATCCATAAGGATCATAAAGCATGAGACCTTAAGGATTATTTTCCAAATCTGTTTTTTATAGCACTTGATGGCTAAAGAAGTGTTAGCTAATAAAGGGGCATTGGACTTGCTGACATGGGAAGCTTTTAATGTCTGGTTCTCACTCATTGAAACATGAGTCTCAAAACTCTATATACTTCACTGGCCCAGACTTTCAAAGACATGTCTTTTTGAAGGTTAGTTCTAACACCTCAAGATAGAGCAGAACAGCTTTTCCCAAAGTATTCCCTGGGGAATTTGAGATGTACCTCAAGGAATGGATTCTGTGGTCAATTAATTTGGGTAAATCTGTTTAATAAAATCTCCCACTTGAAGATTTACTATGCACTTGAGTATTTTAACATCCCCCTCCCCCGTAAGAGTATAATCCACTCCTCACTTTTGCTACACTGGCATGCGGGAGGAGTATACCTCCTGGTCTCTCTGGAAGGCTTGGCCATGTGACTTGCCTCTGTCAATGGAATATGCACAAAATATTATATATGCCATATCTATGCAGAAGCTTCAAATATGCTTGAATAATTTGGGTCAACCTCTTTGTTCCTGCCTCTGCTGCGAGAACAACGTGACCCAAATGGGCACTGCTCCTTCAATCTAGGTCCTAGAATGAAAAGAAATGCACAACTCACCAGTGACAAGTCAAGTCAGAGCTGAGCTACAGATCTAGAGGCCAGAAGTAATGTTGGGAGAAAATTTCAGGTCTGAAGACAAAAGAGAAAACCTCAGAAAGAGCAAATCCAACACTAACTGCCAAAATATTCAGCAGTGGTCAGGGGCTTAGTAGCCCAGGGAATCCGTTACTGGGAAGGGACTTGAAAGTGAGTGAGAAAGCAGTGGCAGCCTTGAAGAATCACTACCTGGGAGGAGAGTCAGAAATACTGATAAGAGGGGCGCCTGGGTGGCTCAGTGGGTTAAGCAACTGACTACAGCTCAGGTCGTGATCTCACAGTTCATGGGTTTGAGCCCCGCATCGGGCTCTGTGCTGACAGCTCAGAGCCT
The DNA here is from genome assembly GCF_028018385.1 of Neofelis nebulosa. Taxonomy (NCBI): domain Eukaryota; kingdom Metazoa; phylum Chordata; class Mammalia; order Carnivora; family Felidae; genus Neofelis; species Neofelis nebulosa. Next base: position 51,878,900 of record NC_080785.1, on the reverse strand, counting down.
GGAGCCTGCTTCGGATTCTGTGTCTCCCTCTCTCTCTGTTCTTCCCCTGCTCATTCTCTGTCTCTCTCTGTCTCTCAAAAATAAATAAATGTTAAAAAAATTTTTAAATAAATAAGTAAATAGAAATACTGATAAGAAGTGGTGTCACTTGGATATGCAGCAATGAAGGCCAAGAAGGAAGGAAGAAACTAAAACTAAGAAACCCGCAGAAACAAATACAAAAATAGGACATTGTGGCTACTCCCAGTCCACCCCACCTCCATCATCATCAACATGCTCTAATAAAGATACTGAACTTTGGGGCGCCTGGGTGGCGCAGTCGGTTAAGCGTCCGACTTCAGCCAGGTCACGATCCTGCGGTCCGTGAGTTCGAGCCCCGCGTCAGGCTCTGGGCTGATGGCTCGGAGCCTGGAGCCTGTTTCCGATTCTGTGTCTCCCTCTCTCTCTGCCCCTCCCCCGTTCATGCTCTGTCTCTCTCTGTCCCAAAAATAAATAAAAAACGTTGAAAAAAAAATTAAAAAAAAAAAAAAAGATACTGAACTTTACTATAGTGATAGAAAATGGTGCTTTTGATTTAGAAAACTCACCCACAAGATGCCTAGGAATAGAAAACAATCTAACCAACCGTATATAATACTACTGTCAGAAGAAAATAACAGTGTAAAAGGTTTTTCAGCTAATGAAAACTATCCCCCAGAATCCAACCATGAAGCAGAAGATGCCTGTAACACAATACTACAAATTGAATTGAGTATTTTCAAATAAACATATTAACTACATATATCCAAAAACTAAGACTAAAAATGGACCAGAAACTGGAAGACATATAATGAGAGTTCATTTTACCAAAGAAAGAAATGAAAAGACAAAACTGTTCCAGAAACTACAAGATGCCCAAGGGAGAATAGATTCAAATGGAAATTAAATGCATTACAGAACTGAGCAAATGAGTAAATGGGTTGTTACTGTTGAGAGCCAGGGTTCTACGTGTAAAGAAAGAAATATGAGAATGCAGAAAGCAAGGAAGAGCCTAGGGCTTTGGATTGGAATTGGAAGTAATATTATCAACTCACAATATCACTAATAATTTTTAAAAATTCTTTAAATTCTAAAAGCAGTTACACTCCAGGTAACTGTGAGCACACCTAGCACCCAGGTCTTGGTTTCTAAATATCATCCCCAACTAAAAGGAACCAGGGCTCTTTGCAGAAGTGGCTGACTCCAGGGCTGGGGAAGGGAAGGTAAAGAAGAATCTGGAATATTGTGTTGTGCAGAAAGGAAGGACGTATTCACCAAAAATGATACAGATATGTCAAAAGAACAAAGAAGCCAACTTGAAAGGGTTCCCACTGGCCAAATCTGGGCATCTGAGCATCAAAACAAATGGATTGTAAGCCATTTAATAAAATAAGAATCTGTGTGCAATGGACTTAAAAAAAGGGAGAAAAGGAGAAGTAGAATGCCGACGAATAAATGTGAAAGGGGCAGGGTGCACACTGGCTTTAGGCCTCCATTCACACCCTTTGCCCAAGCACCCTTGTCCAGGTCACAATCTGAACGCTCATGAGCAGTGGCCCTGGGGAGCAGAAAGAAGCACCTTTTTGACAGGGAGTGTCTAAAAGACAGACTTCTCGGGGTGCCTGGGTGGCTCAGTTGGTTAAGTGTCTGATGTCAGCTCAGGTCATGATCTAGCTGTTCCCGAATTTGAGCCCCGCGTCCGGCTCTGCCCTGACAGCTCAGAGCCTGGAGCCTGTTTCAGATTGTGTGTCTCCCTCTCTCTCTCAAAAATAAATAAACATTTTTTAAAAAATTTTTTAAGACAGACTTCTCCAGAGAAGTCATTATAGTCAGAGGAGCCAAGAAAAATAGATGAACATAAGAAAGAGGGCAGGGGAGAGAAGTGAAGTAACTCGAGGAACAAAATGTGAGGTGATGTTAAGACCCAGCGATGGGAACATCGAATCTCAGAACTCCTAACAACAGAGTAGAGAGCCGATAACAACAACAAAAAACAAACAAACAAAAAAACAGTGCTCTCCAGTTCAGAAGCCCTTGAAACCACAGAGCCAGAATGAGAATTACGTAGCATAAGACACCCAGCCTCCCCTCTTGAATTCTCAGACACATCAATCATGCATTATGGAGCTCTTTTCTACTGCTCCTAGGTGCATCCTCACAATCTTTCTCAACACATTGCCTTTCATTCAAGGCAAAAGCCATCTTCTCTATGAGTGTGAGAGTTCACGAGGCTGGAGGCAGAAAGTGGAAGAAAACAGGAAGGGGACCCTCTAGCGCTGGGTCTCAGTTCAGTTCCCATGTGGGTGACAGACCGAAATCGGGAACTTTCATACTAAGAGTATATGGTACATTTTGGAGAGTTTTCAACTCAAACAACTACTAAATTTTTCACAGTCGTAGCAATCTGGTGCCTTAAAGTTAATTCCTTCTCAACTGTAAAGAAGAATCCTTTCTCTAAGCAGTCCAGAAATTTGAATTTAACTATGGAATGCCAAAATAAGCATGCTTAACTTCCGCTAAATCTACATGTGGCACTGGAAATTTTTATAGTCATCCAAACCAAACGCCAGGCAAAGGCTTGTGTTGAGCATTTATACCTCAGCCATTTAAGAAATCAGCCATTGAGACCTTGAAGGCTCCACAGGCCATTGGGCCATCTGATTCTACGAGTCTTCCCACGTTCCCTACATCATGGGAGGCTAGCCCTGTTAGCTACAGGCACTGGTGTCTTAGGGAAATGGAGCCAGAAAAATGCAAAAGAGTTTGAAAGCTTTGTAATAAGGCTAGACTGTAGCCTCAGTGTCTCAGATCCAGCTCTCAAGGCTTCCAAGCACAATTAATTGTGAGGCTTCTCTAAGATTACAGAACTTCCTACTGAAAGCTTAATGTGGTGACTTCATATGAAAATTGTCATCCGGTCTTATCCATTAGAACACACTTCTTCTGTAAAAGGCTGAATAGGAAAGACTTTCAGCTTTGTGGGTCATAGGGTCTCAGTCCCAGCCATTGAGCTCTGCTCCTACAAAGCCAAAGAGCCATGAACAGTACCTAAACAAACGGGTGTGGCTGTGTTCCCAGTAAGACTTTATTTACAACAGGCATTGGGCTGGATTTGGCCCAAGGCCACAGTTTGCTGAGCCCTCGTGGCAGGTTGCTAAGCGTGAGCCCAGATGAACTGCAAAGCAGTTTTTAGGATCCAAGCTTCCAACTTCTACCCCCGCCCCCAGCGTGAGACTTTTCCTTCTGGTGGTTCCTAACACACCTTTTTTTTTCACGTGCAAGAGGATGTTCATGCACTACTGGAAACACACGGCCTCCTGATATCTTGTTTCTGAAAGGTTATGGGGCTACCTAAGAGTTCGCTTACCAGCAACCTCTCAGCTCAAGCAGAACCCGGAGGCTCCACTGGAAAGGCTCCCAATACACAATTAAATGTCATCACTACAGAAGCATTGTTGAACCCTGAATTTGATTGGCTGCTCAGGTTCATATTTGCCTTTTCATTTTTCATCCTGCGTTATGAAAGATTGGGGCCTTTAGCATGGGCCATATTTAAATTGTCAAGAGATGTCAACAAGTTTTGAGGGACAGCCTCACACTGGCAGCAATTACGAGAGGGCAATGATCAATGGGGGTCTTTTGTTAGCATTGCGAGATCACCATTGACTCAGGAAGTAAGTGTCCCGGTGGTTTAGGCGAAAGCTGAAATGGACAAGTAGTTTCCCTCTGGCTGCTCGCGAGCCACAAACCTACACTTTCTCCATTAATTATTCCTGCCCAAAAGACAGGGGCTGTTACCATCCACCGTCTGCAGTCTCCTGAGAAGAGGGGGTGGCCAGGCTCACAGAGGTTCTATTTACAGGGCCAGGAAATGCATCCTTCTTGCTTTCCAGGAAAGGGTGATTGCCTTATTCCACTGTGATTTCTTCTATAAACAGACAAAGGCCATGTGATAGCCATTTGGAAATTGAGGACTTTGAAACTTTGGTCATGTTTTTCGACTCGAGATTATATTTATCTGGCACCATGACCTGATGAATTATTCCAGTGTGGAAGAGATGCTGTTTATAATCCATAATGCCCGTGGCGACTTGTTCTTTCTCTTTGCATTTTTTATTTTTACACTTCCTTGCCTTAAAGTCACATGTCTGGTACCAAAGAATATAAAGTTGGGGGTTCAAAGAAAGGCCCATGCTGACCATCGCTAACCCTAATTTCCAGAAAGAATGTAAGTACCTAGAATTATCCTCTAAAGGAACATAAAGCCAAAATCCCATTCCCACTTGATGTCACCTCTTCTGGATCTGCCCACAGTATTCCCTGGTTAAACGCTGCCTCTTCCAAAAAGCCTTGCCCCACCTAAAAGCTAGAAACAATCTCTTTTGATTCTGACCTTCCATAGGAATTCTGCACCACATTCATGCCTCCATCTGCACATGCCTCCTTCTCCCCACCTTGTCTACATCGGAAAGCAGGATCCGGGTCCCATCCATCTTTATAGCCTGTACAGCACCCAGAGTAGTGCCCCAAATGAAGTAGGGGCTGGAGAAGTGTGTCACGAATGAACAAAGCGGCTCCGACCTCTAGACTCTGGGACTCAGGAACCAGAGCATAAGCACAAATAGTTGGCATTATAAGTCATGATATTATTGCATGGGACTTCCCTTCCCATTAAGATTAGAAGAGCACAGGGGCGTCTGGGTGGCTCAGTCACTTAAGCATCCGACTTTGGCTCTGATTACCATCTCATCAATTTGAGCCCCGCATCAGGCTCTCCACTGTCAGCACAGAGCCCGCTTCGGATTCTCTGGATTCTCTGTCTCCCTCTCTCTCTCTGCCCCTCCCCTGCTCATGCATGCACCCTCTCTCTTTCTCTCTCTCTCTCTCTCTCAAAAATAAACATTAAAAAAGAATTTTAACAAAAGATTAGAAGAGCACAAAAGACTTCACTTCCTTGATGATAACAAACATTCAGACAAAATCAACATCAGACTTTTCGATGGGGCTAATGAAGAGCTGTGGAAACACGGAAGTCTTAATGGACTGAACTCAGAAAGAAACGGGGTTATTGCAAACAGGAAAACACCATTTGCAAAAGGATCCCGAATTAGCATCTTGCTTGCACACAATAGGATGCCGCATCAGAACAACACTGGGCTCTAAAGTCAGCTAGAGGATTTGAGGAAGACAAAGTGAGTCGGCTAACCAGAGATCCCTCTGGTCTCTTCCTTGGGAACTCCAGCAGAGACCCCTCCACACACTGGGTCAATTTCTCACCCCCTAGAACATCCTTCTCAGAGGAGAATTCCCGCCAAATTCCATAGGATGGGAAGCTGGCGGGAAGCTGGCGGGCTGCCTCGAGATGAGAACTGATAATGATGAATGAGGCCAGTTTCCAGAGAGGCTTTCATTGAGGAAGTTTGCTTCTGAGCACTGACACTTTCTCCCCGGATCACTGAGTTGGGCTATTCCACTGGGGCCCCAAGAAATGGAAAGAACATCCAGCCAGGGGAATGTTTCCCATTTAGAAATTGGCTTTGTGGAGAGGTAATTATGTCCTAAGGTAAATTTTAAATATAAGAAAGGACAGCCATTTCCATTCACGAAATTACGCCATTTAACTTTATAACCATATCTTTCCTCAAGCAGTTAAGTTAATTTTTAGATGAAGGGCTTGACTGTCTATTTTTACTACGTGTAATTTATTCTGTAACTTTCACAGCTACTGGTCTTCATTTCTACGTGAAAAATCATGGAGATTATCAGGAGTGTAGTTTCAACCATTCAGCCATAGCTAAGGGTCCGCAGATTTATGACAGGAGAGAGACACTTCCTACCTAACAGAGTTTGTGGTAACTAGATTCCTGGGGCCACTGGATTGAAGGAAGTCCCCTTTGTGATGTTTTACTTGGCACATGGGTTTGGCATAACCTGAATCGAAAGTAACTATTTCTGACTCTGGACATACATAATAAATGTGCCCTCCTCTGGCTCAGTTTGCAAACCTGTAAAGTGGAAATAGCCCCATTTACTTATGTCACAAGGAAAGCTGCAGCTTATAGTTGAAACTTTTATTTTGTAATTATGAACTTAAATGCTAGAAAGGTATATCACTGTAATAATAATAATCAAGACACCAAAAGAATGCAAGGGAAGAGAGGATTTCTGTGTGTACAAAAGGGATGACTATGCCCTGTGGACTTCATTCAAGGGGAAAAAAAAGAGTAGGAAGAGTAAGGGGGGAAAAAAACCTTTTTTTAACTAATGGAAGGTGGAAGAAAAAACAGGAGTGACATAAAAACTTCACCCCGTCTTCCTGCTTCCCAGGGACCATAGGAATTGCCCCAGATCGGTCAACCTCACAAATCACATGCCTTCATCTCCCATTTCTGACAAAGCGACTCAGACTCTGTAAAAGATTTTTTCTCCAGCAGCCAGATCAAAGACAGTGGTTCTTGCCCTGTTTGGTCCAAAGTCCCCTCTGAAAAGCTGGTAAAAACCTATAGGTTTTATATCCATTTAAAATCCACATAGGCACATCACAACAATAGTTATAATAGCATCTAATGTTTAGAGAACACTTTGGGGCCAGGCATTGGGTTAAGTGCTCTGCATACATTTTCTCATGTAATCCTCATGCTAACCCGGTGAGGCAGGTATTATTTTCCCCCATCTTACAAACGACTGAAATGTAATAGGTCAACTTATAAGATATCAGAAAGCTTATTGTATATAAGCTCGGCTTAAACTCACCTTTCATGAAGAATTGAGATAAAAGCTTATGCAGTTCCCTATTAGGGTTATTGGAAATTACTAACCACCCTATCTCGCTTCTGTGACCTCGTCTGCTTGCTAAATAGATAACTTAGGTTGCAAAACGCTCCCCCACCCCCTCTACCAAGATCTGGCCTAGGCAAGACCAACATGTAAAAAGTCACGAACTCACCGCCCCCACAGTATCTCAAGTGTCTGACTATGATTGGTCATTTTAAACCCTCTTAGGACAAAGAACTTTAAATTGATAGGTTCCCGCCAAAACTAACGTCTGTATGTCACACTATAATTGGCTACCGTGAAATGCCGTAAATTGTAATTGGTTAACTAAATAATGACGTATTCTGACTTGCTAAAATTCATATAAGCTCACTGCTACCTTTGTTCGGGGCCATTCTCTGTACTTTTCTCCTTAAGATCAGGAGATCAGGTTTGGCCCGGCTGTGAATAAAATCTTGCCTCGCTTCTATTCGGCGTCTGGTGGGTTTTTCGACAGCACCCTGTTTCATAAAAGAGCTTAGAGAGGCTGCATAACTTAGCCTTCCATGCAAACACTGACTTATGATTATAAGGATTCCCAGACCTTGCTGAGGCTCACCGATGGACCACTGAGCATGTACCCCAGGTTAGGAAACTGCCCTTCACAGACAGAACAGGTGCACACAAGGACTCTTCAACATGTGACAGAGGATGTCATAAATCCCAAGCTCATCCTAAAACATCAAAAATGACATAGATGTGTGTATATATACAAGCATACATATATACGCGTCTCTACGTATGTACATGTGGATCACCACATCTAAGAATCAACCACTTTTTTTTTTGATGTAGTTTTCGAGAGTTGATTAGGACCGATGAACTGTTTCATTACTATCCAGTTCTGTTACCTGATAAGACACTAGTATCCAGTGTTTACAATATCCACACTGCTCCCCCCACCCCGACACACACACACACACACACACACACACTCATCAAACGCAAACTGCATCCCAGCAGCCATGAGCTTCCGCATTGACCCTGGGGAGGTGTCAGATAAAGTGCTACCAAACAACAGACAGATTCACTGTTCCTCAGCCGACATTGATAATGAATAAAATATTACCCTGGGCCTTGAAACCCCTCTCAGACCCATTACTGATGACCCTTCCTGTCACTGGGCTGCTCTTGGAGCTGGTGTTTAATCATAGGCCTGCAATGACATCAGAAGTCTGGTGCTGGCCTTTTCAGTGGGTTCTGGGGGAGGGGTGGTTGATGTTCAGTGCCACTGAGGAATCCCATGAGCAGTTTCCAAGAGTCCCTACAGTCTGCATCCTTTAGCCATCAGCATCAAGGGGAGCAGATACAGATCTGAGAGACTCCCCCTCCAGCCCTAAGCCACATGGCCACAAAGGCTTCCTGGAGACTCTTTATCATCTCATCAGTCTTCCAAAGGAAGGTTCAGCTTGAAGTACCCAGTGTTACCTTCCAGGGCATCTGCTCAGTGGTAAGCAGCTTCAGGGTGCTAACTCCCGGGGTGTACTTTTCCCTCTTCCTTCCCAACAAGAGACTTTGAAGTCCAAGTGATAAGCCGAGACTCCTTTCTGATTATCAGGAGTCATCAGAAGAAGTTATCCAGCCCTCTGATTGTGGGAATCGGTCAGTCCCAAAAAGATGAGTTTTCCAGCTAACACAGAGCCGAGATCTGTGTCATACAGGTGTGCTGATGCCCTCACAAATTTAGTGGCCTAACACCCGGCCAAGACAAAAAAAGGGAAGGTAAGAAACTCAATTGGAAAATATCAAAGAGACACAGCATCACAGGGTTTCTTTAAACTACAGTGAATGAAAGGTATTTTGATGTCAGCCATTCCAGCCGGCATGAAAAACAAAATATCTACACAAAGCCAAGATACTTTTCCAAACACCATCCTGGATTTGTTTACCACTTCCAATTTGCCAAGCAAATCGGTCGTTGATTTGTTTATTTGTTACTGAACTAGACACACATGGCTGCTGGAAGCAATGAGACAGTGGTGGGGTGAAAAGAGAATTCAAAAATAAATCGATCTAAAGAGTAAAACATACTGCAAAAAAGCTCAGGACCCAGGCACACCTTCCAAGTCGTGTTATTCTATGCTATTCATACCACTTTCCTTATTTATGTAAAACAATTTTTGTTTTCTTTTCCAGAAAGAATGCTGCCAATCGCCAGAGGCAGACATGTTTATCAAGCTGTGCATCTTGAAGTCTGACATAAAATCTGTGGCCTTTGGTACAGCTGAAAAACACTCTGTCAACACCATGGAGAGAGCAAGCCCGTGGCGCTGGCCTCGACCCAAGGCGTGCAGGGGAATGGACAAGAACTTGACACGGGGCCAAAAATTACAAGATGAGGGAAAGTCAAACTTGAGGCGAACAAACCTTTTCCATCGAGTCTGTTTAATATCTGGTGTAAGCATCCAAACCACAAATCGGTCAGTGCTTAGGTGAAAAGACAAGTTTTTCTCCCCTTTGGAAAGCTATTTTGCTTAAGCTCCTATGAATACATCAATTATATTAGCCCTGAAAGTGTCTGTCAGTGCAATGTTAAAAGGTCCACTATTTTACAGACTGCCCACTTTAGAAACAAAATACCCTTCAAACTCCCTGCCCTGAATTGCTTCGGCCAAAGAGAGCTCCAGAGGAAGGGGGAAGAAAAGTGTAAATTCTCCTGTATTGAGAAAGAGAAGAGCCACGGGTTTTAAGTAAACTTGTATTAATATTTGCCAGCTTAATAAAATCCCCCCAGCACTTGTGTGCTTTCAAATTCTTCAACAAGTCAGGAAAAACGTTCTTTTGTGACAGAAGGTGCCAGGCCAAAGAGAAGGTTGTCAAAGGGTCTCCACCCCCTCCAGTCCAACTGCCCTTTGAAGTTTGGGGAGCCATGATTAGGAAGAGAATAGACGTGCTACAGAAATACTGTGCTGAGGTTTTCCTTCAGGGCAGGTCTCTGGATTCCCAGATGAGAGGTCCATAACATCAGGACACCACTCTGAATCAAGGTCGTGTCAGGAAAAGCAAACTATGGTTGAGGACAGCCCACAGATCTTTGCATACATAGAGGAAAAAACAATAATGGCAGTTCATAATGGTGCAGTTTCCAATGGACTTTATTATTACCTGGTGATCATCAGTCAACTACAGGTCACCCTTGGCTAAACTTCCAGAAATGGAGTAACCTCAAAGCTGTCGTTGTCAAATATCATGTGTTCTTTCCAGAGTCCCTCTACCCCTGCCTCCTCCAGTCATATCTGTCCCCAATCTCCGCCACCCTCTGTTGCTTATGTTGGCTGGCCTGCCTGAAATGGAAGAGTTTGAATCCTTCATGCTATGTGCATAGCCAACATTCCACAAGATTTATGTCACAAGAGCCTATGAAAAGGACAAATGGTGGGAAAGAGGGCCAAAGGGGGAAGAAAAATAAATCCAACTATGATTCAGCCAAAGGTGGCACGGTACCTGTACCCAAGGGGTCCTGTGATATCGTAGGGGACACAGGTTCAACAAGACAGAAGAAAAATGCTGTATGAGTATCTTTATAACATCCTTATTTTCAATTTCACATCTCTTCTGAAAAGTTTACTTTTTACCCTTACCTCATAACCCAAATGTGTCAAATTTGGGTGGGTGAATGGGCACAAGGAGGGACGACTCTTTTCTAAGATATTTACATCTCTTCTTTAAAAAATAAGCATGGGTGTAGGAGGCATTCTGGTTGTCTGGGGTGATACAGTAATGGAAGGCAGGCCCCCCCATATGGGGAATGAGGACGTCACATTGTAGGGCAACTGTTCCATAGAGTAGTCTGTTTGTCCTCGTCACCATTTCATGAGCACACTTTATCTACCAAAAGTCACCAGCTCTAGCCCACCCACCCCAAAGCTAAGAACTATTCTTATGAAGAACTTTTTTTTTTTTTTTTTTCTTTTTTTTTTTTATTTTTGGGACAGAGAGAGACAGAGCATGAACGGGGGAGGTGCAGAGAGAGGGAGACACAGAATCGGAAACAGGCTCCAGGCTCCGAGCCATCAGCCCAGAGCCTGACGCGGGGCTCGAACTCACGGACCTCGAGATCGTGACCTGGCTGAAGTCGGACGCTTAACCGACTGCGCCACCCAGGCGCCCCAAGAACTTTTAACAACATACGGAGATGCCTCTGATGTAACAGTAAATGAATAAAAGCAAGATAGATAAGCACATTTTCAGTATAATCACAACTGGATATCAATATCCCAGAACTTTGAATGGTGGTTATCTTTAGCTGGTGAGATTACAGATGATTCTTATTATTTTTCTATACTTTATATTGTCTAGGTATTCTATGACAGGTAGGGATTTATTTTATACTTAAAAATAAACATTTTAAAATAGAATGAAATCCCTAAAAAGGTATCACCCACTTTTTTCCAAACAGGAAATGTTCCTCAATTCATAGGTTGAGGCCTAGGACTCTCCTTTTCAAAGCTAAAAGGACACTGTGAAAAGTTTCAGAACCTATTTTCTTCAGTTTTTTCTTTGATGCTTACAAGCTCTGTTGACTCTTCACAGAACTATGGGAGGAAACCCACTCTTGACTTTGTACATACATCCAGACTTTCTAGAGCTAGAACTCTCTAGAACTGCATTGGCCAATACAATAACCACTGGCCACACGTGTCTCCTGAGCACTCAAAACATGAATTAAGATGTGCTGTGTTAGGTACCTACCAAATACTGAAGACGTGGGGGAAAAAGAGAACATAAAAAAAAAAAATCTCACCATTAACTTTATATTGATTATATGTTGAAAAACTACTTCGGAGATACGGAGTTAAATAAAAAATGTTACAATAATTTTACCTGTTTTTTTTTAAACGTGGCCTCTAGAAAATGTAGTCACCTAAGTAGCTCACATCATATTTCTATTGGATGCAAATGGCGAAAAAAAGTTCTGCAGAAGTACAGTTCAGTGATCCAACCGCCATCTTTTACAAAGATACAGGATGCCAATATGCACAGACTGCTTGCCCACGCCATGTCTACAGCCCCCATAAATGTATTTGTCTGCCCCTCTTCTAAGTTCTATCACACTCTCAGTGGTCACATAACTTCAGTCATTGCCCAGCGTGGCTGGATTGAGGCCGATTCCAGGGCAACAACACCCAGCTGTACTGAAAGGGAACGAACCTTCCTTCAGACTCGCACAGCCCACATGGCTCAGAATTCTCTAACTCCCCAACATCTGCAATGGATGGCCCCTGTTCCCAAGGATTCGCTCACACATCTGCGTCACACTTCATTTGAAGGGGATAGTCCCCATTTGGGACAGCCTCAAATATTGCCAGCTACCAAAAGGCCATGCCTACAGGACTCCCTTTATATGACTCTAGGCCATCTCTTAAAGTGCCCCCGGTGTGAGCGAACTGAAAAGGATTGCTCTTCAAAACGTCAGGGAAAATATGAGAGGAAGGATTATATCTGCCCGAACTGCCAAACCAAACTCCGAGAAGCAGGTCCTCCAGAGAGTGACTCAGATCCACATGATGTTTTCCAGAGACGATATTTGCACGGGAGGAGGTGTACGTGGAGCCACCCAGACAAAGGCTACTCCACCTTTAACAGCCAGCCCACCCCACAGCACACGGGGACCTAGGGTCCCTTTTTCTCCCTGCTCAGAGCTGCATTCTCTCTCTGCCGCAGTCATTGGAAGAAATAAAACCCCTATAGTCAACATGAGGAGCAGAAGACACACTGTCTTTCCAATACAGGGCAGACATGGGGATGACAGGAAGAAAAAGAAAGAAGGGAGTAGCAAAGGCGGTGGGAGCACAGCTCCCGTCATCCAGAAGCCATGAGTTCTAGTCCTCCATGAGGGGCTCTCTCGGAAAAGGCAAACCTGTGTTCCCAGGCCCGTCTAGAACAGAAGGAAAGAACTTCATTCTGGATTTGCCACTTGGCATAATCTTCTCCCTTTAGTGTCTATTGTTTAAAAGAAAAAAAGAAAGAAAGAAAAGGAAGAAAATAGAGAATGTCCTTTGAATGGGGGCAGACCTGGGCTCCCTAAGCAGCTACCCTGCGTGCCCCAGACCAGGCACACGGCACACACTCGGGAAGCCACAGATGGCAATTACTGTGTCAAGGCTCACGAGGACTGAACTGAGCTACTAACTCCCGATTACTCCCTCAGAGATGACTAACACAGCCCTAGCCCAGCAGTTTTCATACTTTAAAATAATTTTCCGTAGAGTTCTCTTTAATCAACCTCAGATTCAATGGCTTCACAAAACTGAAGTCCCTTTCATGACAGAGGAGTAGCCTCAATCCGAATTTTCCTCCAGGGATGAGAAGCCAAAATCCCAACTCTGTATGTGCCACGCTCCTGAACTGTCTTCATTTGTCTCTCTGAAATTTTTGGGCATGGCTCACAAATCAAAACTTTAAAAGAAATGAATGTGTAAGCATAAGAACCATGACCATCATGAGTTGTTTAATTTTTACATCCTTATTATGGAGGTGGAATTTAGAAAGCAAAAACTACACTTGATTACTTTAAAATCTACCTCCAAAATCACTGCATTAAAGGGTGTTAGAAAGGGTGACAGTGTAAGAACGTTCCATTGGCATGATTTGGGGGAGAGGGCTGACAGCATACAAGGAAGAATCGAATTTGAAAGAGAATTTGTTAATTTTTAAATGTCATCCAAGTAATTACAGTCATTATACCTCCCCATGTGCAGCAAAGAAGTACAAATATCAAGCTGTACCACACATTATATATATATATATATATATATATATATATATATATACTGTTAAAACATACACATGTGCACACAAACACACACAGAGAAACCAGATTTTAGACTTTAGCTCTTGCTTGCCAAGGTTCACCCTAGAGCAAATATTTACTGCGGAGTTACAAAGTTTTCCTAAAGGAGGACCAAAATGGAAGCGTTTACATATGCTGTAAGTACTTTATATGTGCAGGGGCCACAAGAAAGATATAGTTTAATAAAAACATTTATGGACTTTGAAAGCAAACACAATCCAAGAGGCTTGCACATGTGGGAAAAGATGGTATTTCAGCCTAACACGTTTTCTCCTAAAGATCCTTTGGCTGTTCGCAGTGAACAAGTCCCAGTTTCCACTGAGGCCTCGCTAATCCGTATTGTAAAACATTCACAGGAAACAAATAAAAGCACAATCCGACACTGCTCTTGGAGACAGGGGCAGGGATGTGGTTCTTCTCTCTCACACGCAGACAGAATCTTTCTAGAATTTAAGTCGCTGCGTTGGAGTTCTCTACGCTAAACCATCCCCCATCTCCTCCCCCACCCTGAGACTGTCTTTCTCAGTTTTCCTCTGCATTCTCCCAACCCATCAGCCTACCTCCCATTCATGATCGCAAAATAAACCCAGTATTTGAAAAACAACCAGGAAAAAAAAAAAAAATACACTAGAGTGTATCCTCATTGTCTCAATGCCCTTGGCCCTTGTCTCCATTTCTTTCTCCCAGCCTGAAAACCCACCAAGTGTGCCTGGCATCAGAACCAAAGTTTTGCACTTCAAGTTAGCCGTTTGCACTCACTCCATGTTGCTTGGTCCCTGGGTCTTGGGGGTGTGCTAGCCTGTTCTCCATTAATGCTTTTGTACTTCATGCCCCCATGAACCCCAAGCTGCATCCATCTACCTCAGCGCTGATGACCAATTGAGAGCTTAAAAGAACAAAAACTCTGCCCCACGTACAAGTCAAGCAAATAGGAAAAGGAAGCAATAACGAGTTTGACAAACTTTTGCAGAGCTTGCGCCGCCTGGCTTCTCTATCCTTGGGCTCTACCGCCCCCTGGTGGTTTCTCCGAAACCAACGTGGCCGGGGCTCAGCTCCCCAAAGGTTCAAGGACCCTGCCCTCGAGGCCTGGGGCTACGCTCTGGGACGTCCTGGTGCCAACCTGGGTGTGGGGAAGGAGGGGGCTGGAGGAACAGTAAACGTGGAGGGAAACGGACCTTCTGGAAACCCAGCCGGCAAAACCCATCCAAACAAAAGAACATCAGGCCTGAAACAAAAAATGCAGAGATCCTAAAACAGCCTTTTCATTTTACAGACGGGAAATTGAGGCCCAGAGAGATCATGTGACTTGCTGGGGGTCCCTGGTTCCTACTGACTAATCTCCCCACTCCCAGTTACGCAGCACTTTCTGGAACCACAGGGCTTGGGGGTCCAAGCCGGCGGAAAAGACAGAGTCGGCCTTGTTCGGTTGGAAGGGGCAAGGAGTGAGCCGCTGGAGGGGCGGGCGGCGCGAGATGTGTCCTAGGCCTCCAAGACCCCCGTCACTGGGTGGGACAGAGTGCGGCGGCTCTCTGGCCACCTCGGCCCCGCGTGCGAATGCGCCGCGTCCCCGAACCCCGGAGCGGCCCGGCCCGGCCCGGCTTCCCAGACCCCGGGCAGGCGGGCGAGCGAGACACAAAGCAGGCCCGGCGGGCGGCGCTCGGGCTTCGGGGAGGGAGGCGTGGGCTTGATTGATTCACGCCGTTTAGCCCCCGCCGCGTCGCCGGAGGCGGCCTGTCCAGCTGCGGCCGCGGGCCTCGGGTGGCCGCAGGCCGGGCCCCGAGCCCCCTGCGTCCCCGCGCCCCCGCCCAGCGCCGGAGGGCCGCCGGGGCCGGGTGCGGGGGCTTGATTTACAGCCGCGCCGGACCGACTCTAGCGAAATCACTTCAACCGGGAAACGGACTCCCAAGGCTCAGCCCGGAAGAGGCCCTGGAAGGGGGGCGGAGGGGGGCGAGGGCGGCGGCGGGGGCTGGGGCGCTGGCGGGCCTCAACTGCCCGCGCAGGCCGGGCTTCGGGGAGAGGCGGCCGCGCCGTTCCCGCCTTCTGCCCACATTTTCGCGGGGACCTGAGCTCACCGGAATGCTGGGGGCCGCAGCGGCCCTGCCCCCCGGGACCCGTTCCGCGCGCGCCCGCAGCGCAGTCCCTGGTCCTTTTCCACCCGGAGTCGCCAAGCCCCGAATGCAACCGTCCCGCCTCGCAGGGGGCCAGATTCGCACCTTTGGGCTTGATTTTCCTGGGGGGAAAGCGAAAGAAACTCACACTCAGAGATTAGGGGAAGGCAGCTGCTAGCTCCCTGAGGTCCTGGGCGAAGACTTGGAGAGCCCCTAAGCCCCACCGCTGTCTAAACACAATTTGCCCCCTT
Organism: Neofelis nebulosa; assembly: GCF_028018385.1. Classification (NCBI taxonomy): domain Eukaryota; kingdom Metazoa; phylum Chordata; class Mammalia; order Carnivora; family Felidae; genus Neofelis; species Neofelis nebulosa. Next base: position 51,862,917 of record NC_080785.1, on the reverse strand, counting down.
TTTGCAGCGCAGCAAACAAACTTGAGAGCAGCGAGGCTGTGCTTGCAAAGCTAAGGTGCCCTTTTAAATCGCTTGGGAGTTTACGTTTCTGTGTTCTCTGCCTAAGAGAAATAAGCGCTCCCTAAAATGTTTGCTTTACCGTTAGACTGTGATGCTCTACGACCATAATTTTGCTTCGGAGGGAGAAAAATGCAGATAGTGGATAAAAATAAATGTACGGTTCAATTTGAACTAACAAATCCAAAGTGGTGGTTCGAAATTAAAAAATAATCTTATTCAACTTTGTATGTTTATGTGATGTGAGGTTGATCATAGAAACGGGGGTTAGTCAAACGTGCAGACCTTGTGCTGCAGACACTAGGGATATGATGTTAAGCTAGGCAGTTACCCACAGGAGGTCAGGGGCAGACGTGAGTCCTCGTGGGCACCCTAACCATTACTTCCTGACTAAACAAGTCAACAGACAAACCACAAGGAACAAACCCAATGAATCTGCCTTTTTGTAAGAGGAGGGCTTAATGGCTAGTTTTAAGATTTTTTTTTAACTAATAAACACGCCTGTTTAAGGTCTGCTTTTAACTCCTGACTGCAAGTTTAAAATGCATAATTATGGAGTAGAGTGATCAAAAGTAAATGTAGAATTATTCTGCTTGTAAAAAAATGAGTGAAGAAAACACGAAGTTTCCCAAGAAGAGAGCGGTCAACTTGTAAATGGTCTTACTTGCTACTTTACTTGCGTATTTCCTTCTTTCCTCCCTTCAGCCCTGTGCAAATACCATTAGCGCTTAGTCTGGCGCAAGGTAGGAGCAGCAGGAATCCCTCTCTTCCTGACAAATTCAAAGAGAAAAACAGATATTTTTATAAAAAGGAAAGCAGATAAGTGGAAGTCAATCTTTTCCAGGCTCCCATCCCCACAACCACCGCCCGGGTTGGCAAAACAAAGGCGCTCCTTCCAATTACAGTGATTTGCGAATGGAAAGAACGTCTTCCCTATCTAATCGGGACCCCAAAATAAGCCCCTGAAAAGGCTACCCTGTTCTAACGGCAGTTGGATCTAACCTCGGCCCCCCACGGGTCCAGCCAGACTCCGCTCGCGGGAAGACCGCTCGCTGGGAGGTTTAGCTTCACCCTCGATCTCGGTTTAATGTCTGAGGCCCTGAAGACACCCACAGAAACCGAGGCGCTTCTTACCCTTACTTTTTTAAGCCGCTTGGTGTTGTGCTTAAAGGCGAACACTTTGCTTTAAGAAAATGTGTTTTCAAACACTTTCGCTGGATGAGTATTTTACTCGCCAACTTTCCCGGGCAAAATCTCAAAAGTAAGTTTCCCACTAAAACAACAACCAACAAAGCTTATTTTCGTAATATGCAACTCCTTAACAATGCGAGTACGTTCTCACTTCATTTGGCTATAACCTATAAAAGTGTTTGGTTTTCAATTTTTCTAAATTACTTGCGGGGCACGGGGGAGATGGGGGAGGTGGCGGAGGAGGTAGGAAAGGTACCGAGACTGGAAGGAGATCCTTAATGCCATCTGGCGGTGCCATGCGGAATTTCGCTGAAGAAGCAAAATTTCCTGACCATCTGTGCCTAGAGTGGGTTTCTCCAGGGAAAGGCTTGTAATTTTCCTCCTTTTGATATCAAGAGGGTAAACAGCCTCCTTCACGAAGGATTAATTTAAAAACATAGATTCTCTGTGTTGGTGACAACGTAGAGGGAAATTCTGCGCGCCGGAAGTCCACAGTTACACAGATTTCTATACTAAACCATCATATTCGTGCACGACGTATCTCGTTTTTTGAAAAAAGAATACATTTATATACCAGTGACATACGAGTTTAGGAAAGGCCAAGGCAGCTGTAGAGTTGAACATTTTACTGCATTTATTTAGAGGATCCTGCTGGCAACTGTGCAATATCCATCACTGAACACGTGAGGGCGTGCTCAAGTATCTCCGGCCCTGGTAATATGACACCTTCCTTTATTTGCATGAATTGCCTTGATTGGATGTTAGGCTTTCAAAACGTCAGTTTTACGTAAAATTGTTGTCAACCAATCAGCAACCGACCCCAGCGTGATTGGTTTCTACTATAGGTGTCAATCATCTGAAATTTGCATACTACTCCTTCGGTCGCTAGGAGCCTGTCAGTCGGCTGTGGCAGCTGGACAGGAAAGAATCCGACGGAGAAGAATGAAAAATCACTTTGTTCTAGCAAAGCGAAAAAAAAGTATTATTTTCCTCGTTATTTTAAAATAAATTTAAGCGTATATTTACCTAATAAAATAAAGACATTTAATTAAACAAAAACATGCAACTATCAAAGCCTTGTTTACTAATTGTATTTAATGTTTGCCGCTTAAAAATACTGATGAAGAGTGCAAGGCAAAACAAAATGCAAAGAGAATATTAATGCTAATAATTTCGTGTCGTAAACGATGATTTCAAACTTTAAAGTCAACATGAGGCTACTAAATAAAATTACTGTGGTAGTGTAAAAGCACTGTTTTCAATTCTTAGGCAAGCTGAAAGCACTGCTTCAAAATAAAAAAATGCACCAAGGGGAAAATTTAAAAGAACATTATTTTGCTTTTAACAGTCACATATTTCTATCACTGCTTTTTATTTATTTACCGCGCACTCACAGACGGGACAGTACTTGAATGGAGCATCTGTAATACTTGTATTTGTACTTTTGTTCCTCTCCTCCACACACACACTCCAAAATGAAAACAAAGGGAAAAAAAGCTCAGGGCCTACTAAGAGGTATTTGCCAGTTTTAAATCTCAGAATTCGTAAAACCGAAGCTTTGATTTGCTAGCTACAAAATTCGACTAAGTTTACTGTAATTTAAAATATGCTCAGCGCTATAAGACTTTTATTATCTCCCTAAAATATATGCAAACACGAAGCAAGGTTCTAACAACTCGTGATAGAAAAACACTCTCCAGCCTTTCTGCCCAGCCCCAACACGCCGAAGAAACTTGGCCGAAACGAGAATTTGGATGCAACAGGGCAACGGAGCAACGTTTCTCTCCTCCGCTAAGCCAGCCCTCGCCTCTGAAGAATTTTGTACTAAGCGTTAACGACAGCACTGCAATAAGCTGGAGTTGTTTCTACGACATTAGCCAGATTGGGGAATTAATTTTAAACTTTATATTCAATAATCAGTGGGGGGGGGGGGGTCTTTGGTATTTTATTTTTGACACTATTGTTTTAACTAGTTGCTACAAATTTCTACCTTCCTTTTTCCTTCCTCTTTCATTTTTTCTTCTTTCTTTTTTTAACTTCTTTTTATCTTTCTTTCTTCCTGTTAAGGATTATCACAGTGTTTCAGGTGTCTTGAAAGTTCGTCCTGATTTGCATGACTGCAGGAGACCTTCAAGATGTGCTTGTACCTGTGACTGCAAGGGCACCGGACCGGGCTTTGTCAGAGATGAGAAAAAGTGGGGATGAGGAGTGTGGTGCATACGAAGGCTGGGTTCTGATACGACGAGTGATTTAGTGTGTGCTTTACAAGAAATTCACAAACCTACACAGCGGTAAAATTAAATCTCTTCCGGGATGGTTTTAAGTATCTTCTTCAGACACAGTAAAGCATGCCTTCTACTTCTCTTTCCTCTTTCCCCAATTAGCCTACTGCTGGAGACCCTTCGCACTAAATTGCTTCCAGACCGTCTCCCGAGCCCGTGAGTCGCAGTCTGTTAACTGTCAGCCCTTCTGACTTAGCTGAAAATGCCCGCGAAGAAGACTACACCCACGGAGCGGGCAGAAGCAGCTTCAATTCGAACACTCATCGCCACTACTATCACCACCATCACTCCCACACTCCCAGCACCCCACCACCACACAGTCTCACGCACGCGCACGCGCGCACACCTCCCCTTGCTGTCAATCATACACTCACGCCACAAAGCGCATGCGCACTGCTGGACTCTGGCCCCTACCGACGCCACGCCCCTTCCGTACGTCATCCATCCTGACAGACCAATAAGAGGGTGGATTTGGGGGCCGGGCCACTAGGAAGCAGCCAATAAGAGCGCCGTTGGAAGTCAAGGATTGAGAGGAGTAAATCCTTCCATAGTCCACGTTCAGTCGCGCCCGCGATGATTTATGCCTCCCTTTTATTATTTGTAACACTTTGGGAAGTTATTAAAAGGAAGATCTACTGCTTCCTCTTTTTTTGGGTGGAACTGGATGGCAATTTTGTCACTGGCCCTTATTAGGAAAGAGTGAGGCGCAGTGGAAGGTGGTTGGATGCGGGGTTTGTGTGGGTCCTGTTTTTTATTACAAGACAGATTATCCTTTTCATTACAAGCTGTAGACAGGGCCAACTTAGAGTCCTCGTGGCCGAATGATCTTCAGTCTCAGGGAGCTGAAACCTGATGCCTTTTGACTTTCTTGTCTGTATTCTTGGCGTTGGGAAGAGCCCCTGAGGAAGGTGTTGCAACCTTTGGTTGGGAGAAAAAGAAATAAGCAAACTCCCCCACCATCACCACTACCACCACCACCTCTGCCTTAACACCGAGCAAATCTCGGCCTTTTTCCGCTTGGATGCTCATTAAGAGTTAGTTGACTTTGTAGCGGATGCAATAAAACTTGGATGGTTTCAGGCCCCAAACAATCCTGGTTTCTGTTTTTCTCTCGCCCCAACCACACCCCCAAGGAAATTGCCTTTTCAGCAGGCGCCTGCGGGGGAAAAAACCGCAGGAGACAGATTCCCCTTGGAGACCTGCAGTTTGGGGAATGAGGGGAGGCGGGTGTGAGGGAAGGCGAGTATGGAGGTATGGAAATAAATGGGGCCAAGGTAACAGTGCAGGGCGGTGAGGGAGGTCTTTCACATCTGGATTTGAATTTTCTGGTCAACTAACTAGAGGAGGAATCCACAAACCTGCGGTACCTGGAGGACATACTGAGAAGTTAGTGGTCACCCACAGAGCCACTGACCACCCTGACCCTGGCTGGGCTTCTCTGCGGGGGACGATTAATCCCAGAGCGTGGAACAAGCAGAAAGGAGCCAAAAGAAAAAAAAAGGGCGGGGGGGGGGGGGGGGAGAAACGGATTTAAATTTACTACTTCCGATCTCCAAATATAAATAACAGTTGCAAACGTAAAACACGATTCCAAGAAGCCAGAAGGGACAGTATGTTGCCTCTGTTCACTAGGTCACAGTCAGGAACTTCAGACGCTCGCCTGGAAATTATTTTTATTGTTATGAAAATCCATACAGGAAGAGTTGCTGGAGGGTAAGGATGGGGTGATGAGAGACCTAGGGAGGAGTTAGAGGAGGAGGGTAGAAAGAACCAAGAACTGTTTGATCACAGGGCAGAGTTGAAGGAAAACAAAACCGTGAACTTCAAAGCTCGAGCCTAATCCCCTTCAGGTTAATTTCTGCTTCCTAAAAAGTTGATCAGGGTCATAAATCACCTGCCCCGCCCCCGCCGGTCCAGCTAGGTTCCCGAGAGGTTCTCTCGCCGCCGGCCGCCGCAGGGGCGCAGGGTGATTCTCTAACAGGAGGTCTTCTGAGGCCTCCCCAGACAGGAGGGCTTCTGGGCTGGGTGGGCGGATGGATGCGCGGGAATCAGCTTATTGGAGGAGGTAAGGGTCTCAGGGAGAGCTGGAAAGGGGACAGACCTGATTGTGGAGGTGGCCTCTGCAGATGCAGGCTCCACAGGGTCCTAAAGTAAAACTCCACCCTCAATGTGTCTGGAGTACTGTTTGAAGAAGGTTACAGCGTGTTTAGAGATTTGCAAAGCTCTGCCGAGCAGTAAAGATTAGAAGAAAGGCCTGCCTGAGATCTGTCAAATGACTTCCGGTAGCAGAGCCTCCTTTAAACTCGGGCAAGCCCTGCAGCCTCTGATCTTGGCTAGGTCCGGGCCTGTAACTCGCGCTAGACAGCGCGCTAGTGACACCACTGGGCCAGGCGAGCAGTCTGGAGGGGGCCCCGCTTTGGGGTGTGATGGTAAAAGTCAAGTCAAGGTTTTTCCATCGGCTTTTCTGCGCGAAAAGCCCCAGATGTGGACCAAACAACTTGCAGTTGACTGCTAGATTGGAGGAAATGTCACCTGAAGGCTGGCCCTCCCTAAATGAAAGCCATCGCGGTGGAAGCTAAAGAGCTACCTGCCCAGGAAGGCCAGGAAGGTCTTCGTCATAAAGGCCCACATTCCCAGCAACAACAATAACTGAACAAAATTTTTAAATCAAGCCAAGCACTATTTTGTCAAAAGGCTGAGGCAGTGATCCTTGCAGTCCCGGTCTCTTAGTGAGCTGCAGCTAGTAGGAATTTTCGGCTTTCCGGGGATTCTTCCCAGGCGGGCATTAACGCGGGATTTCTTTCCACTGAGAACGACCACTTGCGCTTCTGCGTGTCCCAGAGCTGCGCGTCAGATCGCGCTCGCGACGCGACTGTCGCAGAATCAACCCACAAAGCTCCGGTTTACAGGGAATTTACAGCTTGGGCTCACCAGACTAAAATAAAGAATTTAAGGGGACTGTGGACCAAGGGGTCGGGGGTGGGGAGGAAAGAAAGAAAATAAGAAAAGGCATCTGTTTTTGGAATTCAGTCAGGTCCCTCCACTACACCGGAAGAGGTGTTTTTGTTTTGTTGTTTTTGAATGTTGTTAATGTCTCTGCATATTAAATACAAAGAAGTGTATATCCTCTGCATATTAGATGAAAATGAAAAATCAAGCCTGGTAGAAATCGTTACTCTAGATGAACAATTACTGACATTCACATGTGCAAATGTTCTTTTTCTTTTTTTCCCATGGAAGGGAGATTAACATGGTCTGTCTATAATAAGGCGCGCGCACACACACACACACACACCAATATTATATTTCCATTTTTAAAAAATATAAAATAACTCTAAAGTTGACCAGTGATGGACGTGTTTAACGGTTTAAATATTTCATGATCCGGAAGTAAATGCAGGATTAAGCTCCAGGAAAAAACGGATTGGAGGTTTTATCCTTTTCCCAAATTCTAAGGGGAAAAGTATCCTTTCCCAAATTAAAGCTACACGACTGATAAAAATTGAAGGCATGGAAGACCTCAAGAGACAAATTGGGAGGGGAAAAAAAGACTACGTGATGCCTTGAGGCATATTTAAAGATCGAGCACCAAAATAATGAAATTCAAGGGCAATTTAAACGAAAGCAATGAGCATTTGTTTGAGGGACAAGCATTTGTTTGAGGTGGAGCAGCCACATCTGTTCCAGACGTCGGACTTCCCTGCGACTTGCTCCCTGCGTTTCAACTTCGGTTTTCGAACCCAACACCGCGTGCTGGGAAGGGCGAGCCTGCAGCCCTCAGGGCAAAGCTGGCTGCGCCTCTAAGTGCTTATGTGAACTCTGCCCAGAGGCTCTGAAAGGAGACCCCAGGACTCAGTGACGCTGCTTCCCAGCCTACAAGGAGAGGATGACAAGAACAGAGTTTTCTCTCTTAGTAATCCCAACCCCATGCGGCCAAGAGAAAGCAAATATTCTCGACAGCTTCGGAATTAAAATGATTTGCTAATAACCGCTGCTCACACTTTCCGGGGCCCCGACCTGTCTAAACTCGTGGTATTTACATTCCTAGAGGCCCAAGGAACTAGCACAGGCTCTGGGCCTTCAGCGTCTAGAGCCCGGGCCTCCCAGCCCAGCGCAAAATATTTTCAAGACCTGCCCCCCATCTCTGTGAAAGACTTGGGGGCATTCATCAAGTCTGCAGTGAGTTTATTCATTGCTGTAGTCCAGAGCTTTCTAAACGAATATGAACCTATTATTTACATCCGTTCCTTGCACAGATATTTATTATCTGTAGGAATATTTAAGGGTCTGTATTCCGCCGGCCACCTTTGACAGGCGCCGTCACCTCACACTCCCGGGTAATGGACCACACTGTGGCTGCATTTAATTTATTGGGGTGAGAAGTTACTGCGGGAGGTTTCCAAAAGGGGCCTGTGCCACGAAGAGAGAGGCCGCGGCCCAACCCCGTAGGTGCTTAGAAGATTATATATAAAACACTCAAACAACCACCCAAAATATGAGAAACATTTCCTTAAGGCGTGGGTTGTTAACCAGGATCCAGGATGTGTAGGGGTCTGTGCATTGGCCTTAGAACTCCCTGACATGGAAAGCTAAACTTGGGTGGTGGTTATGGGGTTCTTTAACTTTTTAAAAATTAAAACAGTTTGTGACCACTACTCACAGATAAAGAAAAAAATCTTTAAGGAGCTCTAAATTGAACTTTACACAAAGAGCTTGATGCTTGCATTGGGCCTGAATAGACGAAATCTGAGAAGCCGGTATAATTAGCAGCGAACTAGGCACGATTTTTCGCTTGCTTTAAGGCAATAGATCAAAACAAGCAACACTGAAACCCTTTAATAGCCATGCCTTTGTGATAAACTCAAGAGAACTCAGGGAACTGGCAACCGGCTACCTGGTGTTAATATTAATGCGTTTTTAAGCCAGAATATTTCAATGACTTCATTTTCCCTCCAAACTTCAAGGCAACCAAGATCTCTTAATATTGTCATTACCACAGCCGACAGAGGGAACCCGATTCGATGTGGTTCTAAAACAAAATGGGATATTAACCGTGTTTGTTTTCACTTTGATCCATAGGAAATAGGTCCTGCGCCCTGTGACCCATTAAACTAATAAGATTATACACATCAGCAGAGCGGAGGTTCTAATTGTTTCCATCTGTCTCAGATCTTTGCATTTTAAAAACTGATGAAAATGGAAGTTGAGTTACAAAAAAGAAAATATATTGAAGGCGAAAGAGTGACAAAGCTGAGCCGGTCGGACCACACATGAAATCAATTACCGAGAAAAAAAACATAGGTGTATATGGTGTGGTGCTTTTGAGGAAGAAAAAAATGCGGTCAACAATCCTTTAAGGTGTGGTGTTCACAGGTTTCCTAAAGCTAACACATACTTGAAAAAACCAGCCAATCAGAAGCGTTTCCGGAAGACACTCTACACCTCCCCGCCTCTTCATGAATACTCAAACAGCTAGATTTCTAAACTTCTTATTTAAATGTTCAAAGACTTGAGCCGCACAGGCTCGTCTCTCATTGGGTTGCTCACACCCAGGTGGGGCAAGAAGGAGGAGATTCGTAATAAGAAGGGTTTGCCCGAAGCTCTCATTTGCTTAGAAGGCCCTTTTCTTACGTCAACGTACAGCTAAGCCAATCCGTAAAGCTCACTTTGACAAGCTCTTCCGCCCCTCCTCCCTGAGCACGTAGCCAGCTTTAGCCAATAGAATTGCAGCATGTAAATAAGAGAACGCAAGAGTTTCTCGCTCCGCCTACTTCCCCTCCTCTTCCTGGGGCGTGGAGTACCACACCGAGTGGGAGGGGCCTATTGGGGGCGGGGTGGAGGCTAGAAGCCGTGGGGGGGCGGGAAATAAGGAAGAGGCGGAGAGTGCTGTGACACGTGGGACTGGGTTTACCTCTGAGCTTCCTCCTCCTGGCTCCACCTCCCGCGGGGCGAGATGCCGTTTGGTCATTGGCCGGATTAAGAAAAGTGGGGGCGGTTTTCTCTTTTGCATAATGAGTGGGCGGGCGTCCACAGCCGGTGGTGCAACCCGAGAACGGGGTGTACCGCCCCTCTTCCTGGGGGGTGTGGGCGTGTCGGGGGTGGGTCCCTACCGACCTCGCCCATCTTTGGCAGTGGACATAAGGCAATCAACGGTTTTCTGAAAACCGTTTTAATTTCGTTTTAATTCGTCCTTTAAAGGGAATTATATACTTTCAAGTGTATCTTTTTTTTATTTTTACAAGTTATCCAGGGTTGTGCCATGAAATAAGAAGCGATTACCAATACGTCCTAAAAGGTCCACTGCTTTCGCAGGCCCTTTGTGAGGGAAAAAAAACAAAAACAAAAAACAGAAAACTTTTGTAATACATTATTCTTTCATTAATATACATTTTTGTCTTTACTATGAATTTCCTGTCTCTCTAATTTTCCACTATCAGATAATAGAGAAAAGCCGAGTCGAAGTGTGTAAAAAGCCGAGAGAGAAAGGATGGAAATTTCTTGCCAGCTAAGCGTTTGTGAATTGCTTGTGAATGATGCAAGTGTTAAAATTACTTCCAACCGTAATATGCCCCAGGGATACTTGGTTGACATTTTTTAAATAAGAGAATTATTTTTGTGACTTGTTGGGGGTTTTTTTCTTACGAAAATTTCCCTTCTGTTTTATGTCCAACTGAACATAAAGTTACCTTTTTGGGACTTGTGAAATAAGATGTCAGGTGACAAATAATTGGAAAATGAAAGAACAAACACGGATTCCAGGAAACTGAGTTTTAAAACACCATCTGTGCCTTACATTGAATAATATTTCTTACAGCTTCCACGGTAGCTTGTTCGCTCCAAACTAAAATTTGAGAGTGTTTGTTCCTTAATTTAGATTACTCTGTAAAATCTGAATAGTCAACAAGGCCCTTTAATTAAATAAAAAAGAAGAAAGGGTGGACTGGGGGCGGGAAGGAATGGGCTTGCAGGGCTTTTTTAAACAGAAATTAAAATTAAAATTCATAGCAAAAACGAAAATAGAGATTTCGCCCCCAAATTCTGACTTTATCTCCTTCTTGAAAAACAAATGCCACCTTTCCGATTCTACAATTCCTAATCCTCCAGTGCAGAAATAAAGAAGCTTCCAAATAATTTCTACAGTAATAAAAACCTGAACATTCTCTTAATAGAGAATAATTGTTCCAGGAAAGTTAAGATCAAGGGGAAAGGAAAAGTTTGATAGGTCAATATGGTCTAACTTCTTTCTTTGAAACACTTTCTCACCTATAGTAGAGGTAGAAATTTTGCTTAATTACTGCCTTCCTGGAGTTGTATCATTGTATTCATTACATTTAACTCAACTCATATTTAATTTTGTAGTCTTAAAAGTAAATGGCCTGAAACATTATTTTATGCCTCCTAAATGAAATTATATTAAGAAATATTATTCCATTGCTAGCAAGTAATTTAACATTAAAAATACATGCCAATGCCTATGATATTCCAAGCAATTAAAGTAATACAAATCCACTTTAAGCCAAGAAACATGTCAGTTGATAATTTGTCAAAATTGGTTTTTGAAACTGAACTCTAAGACAGATTAATAAAACATTAGCACTTTTGTACACTTGATTCTTAGTAATTATAAGTGGCTAATTTTACAACCTAATGGCAAAAGATTATATGTTCAGATTAATCAGTTTTAAGTGTTAGTTCTGTATGAGTATGTTGGCTGTGTTTTAATAAACTGTGGTGTGATGAATAAAAGACCAATTTAAGATATCTAAATGAAAATTTATTTAATCCAAGCTATCACATTGGTTTTTTTCCTTTTTTTCTATGAATAAGGCTCTTCTAATTCTGCAGTAAAATAAGTTCCTTAAAAAAACTGAGAAATATTTAAAATCATCAGAAAAAATGAAATGTATACATATTCTCACTATCAAGAGTGACATTAACATTTTCCTATATTTCCTTCCTACCTCTTTCTATGTATAAGTACTAGCATGATTCTTTTGTTTTGTTTTGTTACAAAATTCAGACTGGGTTCTATATTAAGAACTCATTGTTCAAAGTTCAAATTTATATTGCTTTTATTTTCTGCTTGAACTATAATTTAAATTTGTAAGAATTCATAGTTTTATTGCATTCATATTTTTTAAAAATTTCATTTTATCATAAAAAGTACACGAACTTTTTATGAATATTTTATGAACATAAAATTACCATTTGTAACTACCAAAAAGGAGAAATAAAATTTAAGGATATGTTCATGAATAATTCCCATGTCACTTATTTGCATTTAAAAAAAAAACACACATTATCACTTTTAAACATAATTTAATAAGTTTTTTGTTAAAAACAAAACAGTATATCCCAAATTAATTTACCTTTTTTGCATACTTTAAAAAATGATTTGTTTTAAAAGTTGCATTTTCATATTCTAATCTAGCAAAAGCTGATTTGAGAGTTTTCTCTTCAGCATATGCCAGCAATTCCAACATTGTTCATACAAACATTTTCTCTGGAGTTTTACAAAAATTCTCTTTCCCTATACTTTCTATTCCTCTTAAGATGCATTTGTTGATTATTCTTGTTTCAAATCCTGCATGAATGCATAATCACAGCAAACCAACACATTAAAGACATTGTTCTGTTTTCAAATTGCAAAATTTTTCCTTTAGCCCAATTATGTTTTACTAACAGCATCTGCTTCCAATCTACTTGCACTTTTAGGAATACTGATTTTTATTAATAGCACCTGAAAATACCAGCAAGCCACAAAGGACATGTAATTAAGAATATCATCAAGCACGTATTTAACCAAATGCGTGATTAGCTATGCTTGTGGCCTCTAAATTAAGCAAAAGTACATATCTCACCATTTCATTTTAGTCTGCAGTGTTATTTACATCTTCCCCATCTTGATATTATAGTTCCAGTAACAAAGCAAATAGAACTGTTAATCATTAAATCATAAACTCATAGCAGTACAGCCTTTATAATGTATCACATATCCTGTAAATTTCTAAGCCAAATTATTTCATTGTGGTGGCAGATGGTAATGGAAAGAAATCTGTTTTTAAATCTTGGTTTCCTTTAGTTTCCTGTAATATCCAACTCTAACATATTCCAACAGGGGTTCAAGTGATAGAAGTTAACCTTGTTCCAAATATATAGACCAAATTGCCAACCGTGAGAAAGTCCTAAATCTGTGTCCTGTGCTATTTTATTTTATTTAAATTCATGGATTATGTGATATGGGCAATTTCACCAATCTTTCCAAGGTAGTTTTATAAGAAAAGGACGTGGAAATTGATATGCCCCATAGAAGAGCAATAGTTAAGGCCACTTTTTTTATGGATGCAAGAACCTAAGAATTGAATAAGAATATACAGTGGCATTTTAAAATCTCTGTGAATAAGAACTGATTGACCAATTACATGTTCACAGCGGGAAAGGGCTTGCTCTATACACATTTCAAAAGGCTGCATTTGCCTTTGTGGATAAACACTATCTACAAGAAAGGAAATTAAGAACCTGGTAGGGAGTGTTTGTTTTGTTTGTTGCAAATTTCTTTCATCATGAATATATACATTTTTTAAATTTTAACAGCACAACAGTACAAATTCATCACTGGATATGGACAAATATTTTTTTTTCATGTAAACAAGAAGTGTTTTGTGCCAGAGCGCCATGATTAAGTAATGAAAACAGACTCTTGAAAAAATAAGTAGCTTTACTAATAATTACCATATTTAAGGATCCCATGTTCTATGATTGTTTCCAAAAGGTGGTGAAGCAGTTATGAAATACTTTAACTTTCATTTGCTATAAACATGCAATATATAGAGTAAAAACAAATACATAGAGTAAAAACAAAACCATGTCAGAATACCAGCTTCCCAAGCAAAAATAAATTGTATCTGAAAACATAAAGAAACACAGTCTATCTCCAAAGTGTAAAATAAACTTTTTTTTCTAACTTGGATTACATTGAAAATCACCTCAATTCTCTCCCTTCGCATCACAGATTCAGGGAGTTCAAGTTATTATTTCAAAGTAATATTCAGCCCTCCCAAAACTAAGCAATCTTATATCTTTAAACCCGATTGTAAAATGAATTTTGTATAGGAAAAAAAAATCCGGAATCCCTCATAGAGCAACTTCTCAGTTACAATTTTATTCACACAGCCTCATGATGGTGGACAACAGTATGCCAGGCGACACTTATCTCTTTTTAAAATTGTGGAATGGTACTTTAATCTGTACAAGTGACAATAGTACATATTTGCGGGGGGGGGGGATTGCTCCTGGGAAAATTAATGTATTTCATTACTATACATTGTGTTCTCCCTCTCTTTTTAGTTTATCTTGTGCAACATATGCAAAATGTCAGTATTATTCATAAGAATATTTGAAGGAACGTTTGAAGCAAATGGATTATACCTTGATGACCAAACTAAAGTATTAAATAGGCAGATAACTTAGTACATCTGGGATCAGATTGTCCTGATTTTAAAGGGTCATCCATGATTGAAAATTACCTTGTATGGGCTAATGCATTTTCAAAACTGTATATATATTTTCAACCAAAATAACATGTGCATTTTAGAAAATTTTAAAAGCACAAAAAAAGAAGTAAAATTCACCTACAACCAAAGAAGACCACTGCTTAGATTTGACATGTATCCTTGAAATCTTATTTTCTGTGTATATATTTGCACTTCAAAAAATTAAACATTGCACATGCTGTTTTCTTTTCATTACACTTGACAAATAATGGAAATCTTCCCATGGTCCAGGATTCTTCTACAAATTATTTGGACAGGCTGACAGATTTACTTTCAATGATCATAACTGGTTTTATTCGACACATTCTACATCACAAGCCATTTAAGTTGTGTTGAATTTTCTGACATTATAAACAGTGCTGTAGTACATGACATTATATCTTTGTCAGCAGCTGTGACTATCTTTGTAGGGTAAATTCCTATGAGAGGTATTGCATATTTATTAAGCTTTTTGTTCATTTCTTTTTCATTTTTTTCTTTTCTTTCTCCTTTTTTCTTTCTTCTTTTTCTTCTGCATGTGTATGTGCAAGCATCAGCATGATGGTTTCTGGGTTTTTATTTTTGTCTTCAGATTGATTGCTTGTTTTTTAATCAATACAGTGACCCATAAATATTCTTTTCTTGTTTTCCAAAATCAAGACACTAAAAAATTCAAGAGGCTAAAGTTCCCATAGACCAGCTTCCTCCTCCTCAGTTTGGTGGGTAGTTTTTCTCTATGTATTTACAGATAGACATATATGAACGTATAGAAAATATACCATACTGCTACATAGCCTTTAATACTATTATAATGATTCAAACTGCATCCATTCTCAGTGATGGTCAGACATCACTTAAGAGAAATAAGGAGGGAAGAAGAAAGAAATAGGAGCAATTAAAGGCATAGTAATCAGGTAAAATGAAGATATAAACTGAACTGAAGAAGCTAATGACTTCTTTATTTTCTTTCCACAACTGGAAGGAGGCTGCTTAGATTTAAAAAAAAGAAAAAAGAAAGAAAGAAAAAGAAATAGTGACTTTTTTTTTTTTTTTTTTTAAGCACAAAGTGAGCCCGCAGTGTGTTCAATCCACAGAGGTGCCGAGGGGCCCCCTGGACTTCTAATAGAACCAAACCCCTAACAGTCCTCCTGTGCGATTGTGTGTACCAATCAGCACCATCAAAAGTTACCTTAAAAAATGTCCAGAAGACTTGTAGAAAATGCACAGCAAGCCTGCACTTTTTTCCTCTATAAGCCACCTTAGAACTAAGCAGAATCGAATCCCCTCGGTAAGCCCCCAAATGCCCAGAAAAATGCGCGTGACAGCACCGAGCGTTGAGTTCTTCCCCCTCTTTTTCCTAGATCCGGGGAGGGTGGAGGGGCACCGAGAGCTCCGGGGTCCCGGCGGAATGCAGGGGTGGCCTTGTCACCCTCTCGGCGAAGCAGATGATTCGGGAAGGAGGGCTGATTTCGCGCGGGGAGCGCCTCTCGCAGGTACAAACGGAGGCCCAGAGCACGGCGCTCCCTCCCCTCCCACCCGCACCTTTCGGACGCGCAGCTCCGGCAGGACAGTGCAGGATACAGCTGTGTCCTCGCAGGGCCACCTCATCCTCCCTCCTCCCGACCTTTACACAGAGATGAGCCTCCAGCTTCCTTCCTTCTATTGTGAGACCCACCATTACCCGTATCCCCAGTGGGGTCACTCTTTCCTAACATAAAGAGGGATATGGGGGGCCGGGGACGGCAAGGGGGGTTGGTTAAGAAGAGGAGTAGATGAAAAGCAATGTAAATAAATAAGAATAATCTATAACTCCGTGCGATTTTGTTTCTCCTCGAATTTTCTCCCGTTGCGTTAAGTCCACAAAACCGAACCGACTTAAACAGGGGGGGACTTTTGAAATTGACCAATTACTCCTTTCTGATTTCTGAGTGTCAAACTGATGCTAAAGACGCGCGGAAACAAACTTCCTGTCAGTAAAAACACAGGCTTACAGCTTATGGAAAATACTTGAGAGGCATAGTAGACATCAAATAACTGCTACAAAACATTCTGATACTTCTGGCCTGATAGTATCAGAAACAGATGGGCTCACTTCCTCTCGGTATTTCACACAAACTCCAAAAAATAAAAGAAGAGACTGGAAAAAAAGAAAAAAGAAAGAAAGCGTTTCCATTTGCTCATCCCATGTTTGAAAACTTTTAGAACACCCAACCCATTCTAATTATATGGCTTTATTGCACTGAGAAATTAATTATTATTGCACCATTAGAGGTGCTGACAAACATTTGATCTTCCAAAAGCGTCTGGCTCTTTATGTAAGTCTCTTTTACAAAGGCATGAAGTCTTTTGAAAAAACCCCGTAGAACCTCTGGGTTCTGGCATCAGACTTGATTCCATATTGTCTACAAGCAAACTAAATCTTTGCACATGCAACCCTCCTGCAGTCTACCTCCATGGTCCAGAAGAGGGGGGATATTTATTACCTTCCTGATTAGTATAAGCAGGAGTATTCCTAATCAGAGGAATCCTTCCTCCCCTCCCACCCCCAAAAAAGCCACCTGGATTTTTCTAATTTTCTTCCCAATTTTATGCATTAACTAAATATTATCTAAAGCACGCTTCTTTCTGAGCTATAGACAAATCTAGGAGCCGTGACTACATCTCCACCTATGTCCAGCTATTTAAATGTTTGTAAGTGTGTCAGAGTGTATGCACTGCTAATGTGGAAGTGGTTGGCATGGTCAGGTACTCCCCATTTCCATGTGCAAAGGTGGTGAAACTCCAGACCTGGTAGATTGCATTTGTAAGAAATATTTGTTCTTAAAAGTCTTGCTCTGTCACTGCCTGCTGTCCTCTTTAATTGGTCATTCTGTTCCTTTTTCTGGTAAAATCCGTCAAGAGTTAGGATCAAAGATGGAGACCCAGAACTTAAACCAGCCCCTTTCCTCCATCTTCTGTTTATTACATCAAGAGTTAAGACCGGGTGAATTCAATTACGCCTTTGAAGAACACATCTTTGTTTTGAAAGGCCGATCCCTAAAAGCAACATAACTCAAGCATCTGTTCATCTGAACAGCTCAGAAATGTGCCCAGATTGTGCCAACTTCCAATTTTAAACACAGTCTGGAGTGTAGGCCCTGGAGCCAGGCTGCCCAAATAACTGGCTCAGCCACCGGCCACCTGTGTGAACCTAGGCTAGTTGTGTGACCTTTCGATGGCTCTATTTCCTTCATCAGCACAATGAGAGTAATTAGAACATCCACAACCTCCTGAGATCATGGTGAAAATGTCATTAATATTCATAAAGCTCTTCGTGCCCAACACATAGTGACAATCATAAGATTTTTTTTTAGCTAAGTGTGCAAGTGATAAGTAGCCTATTTGGCTAGATAACTAAAAATTCCCTTTGCCTAGAAAACAGGATATGTAGGCCTCTTTAGGAGCTCTCACAAAGGCCATTTGGCCCATATATTAAGTCGATGTCTCTAGTATCTCTGTGGGGCTTCCTTTTCCACCATCTTGCTGAGGTCACTTGCCATAGGCCTCTTTATATGTTTGCAGTTTTGGGGTTTTTTTTCCGTTCTTCTTTTTCTTCTCCCCCTCCCTCTCCTTCTCCTCCTCCCCTCCTCCTCCTCCTTCTCCTTCTTTTTTATACAATGTTACTGCCATGCTCATGATAGGCACCCAGTAAATAATTCTGTAATGAATGAATGAGGAAAGAGTGGACTCTGACTTCATTTTTTTAATAGTGGAGATGGAGAAGGGAGCGGGAGGTAGTAATGAGGGATAAGTACCTCCCCTAGCTCCTGCTGGAAGTTTGGATTATCAGCAAGGATAGAAACTGAGAATTCTGAGTCCAGTGACCAAGGAAGGAGGTTCTAATGACAGAGCAGGTGGCAGCAGATAGAAGCAGAGACAGCTGTCCTGTAGCAGAAACAAGTCCTGGGAGTTAGGCAAGCTTTGGCTCCTCTGCACATGGTGGAAGGTCTACTATGCTTAGTACCTGCCTCTGGCAACAAAGGGGATAATAGAGTAGAACTTCCCTCTCAGGGTCCTGGCCCCACCATCTACTATTCAGGGCAAGCCTTATACCCCTTGAACCTCAGTTACTTCCCTCTAAAAGGAGGCTCATGCAGCAGGTTCTGAAGAACAAATGATTATGTCTATGAAAGTGCTTTGTAATCTGCATAAAACAGCACAAAAAAGGAAGTTAAGGACATCATCATATCTGAATTAGGAGAGGAATTAAATTCGAGTTAGACCTAAGGGAGAGGCTCCGAAGAATGTTGATGACATAATACCAGACCAGGTTTTTTGTTTTTGTTTTGTTTTTTAACATTTATTTATTTTTGAGACAGAGAGAGACAGAGCATGAACGGGGGAGCGTCAGAGAAAGGGAGACACAGAATCTGAAACAGGCTCCAGGCTCTGAGCTGTCAGCGCAGAGCCCGACGCGGGGCTCGAACTCACGGACCGCGAGATCATGACCTGAGCCGAAGTCGGCCGCTTAACCGACTGAGCCACCCAGGCGCCCCTCAGACCAGGTTTTAAGAGGAAATTGTGGAATCTGTATATGGGGAGAGAACTTGAAAGAAAGGAGAAGAAGGAATATCTGTGGAGAGAGGGAGTGTGTAAAGGGCCCTGGATGGTATTTTTTTTAGATCTTGGATTTCATAATTCTGCGGCCTCTAAGAACATGCACTGTGGTACCTGAGAGGTGCTCATGACTGAGTAGGTGTCACCTTTCCTGTGTTGTTGAGAGGCACAAGCCAGCATGGCCTGCAGGTGTGCTGGGATGTGAGAGAGGAGGGCATCTGGAAGAAATAGAAAAGCTGCAGACTGGGTTGGCTCCACCAGATCTTGTCTGATGGGTAATCTTTTTTGAGAGAGTAGTCTATCCGGGTGCCATCTTGTTTTTAAATACAACAACCAGGTTTTGGGGGGGGTCTGAAGCTTACACAGTTTGGGGGCCCCTCTTTGAGGAAAAGATCATGAAATCACAAAAAAGCCAAAAATGAAGCACAGGGTCTTGAAAGGGGCCAATGCAAATGAGGGGCCCTGAAGCCTAAGCTTCATTAGCTTCGTGGTAAACCAGACTTGCCTGCTACCATATACATTATTATTATTATTATTATTATTATTATTATTTAGTTTGAGAGAGAGAGAATGCAGGTGGGAAAGGGAGAGAGAGAGAGAGGGAGAATTTTAAGCAGGCTCCACACAGGGCTCAATCCCACAACCCTTGGATCATGACCTGAGCCAAAATCAAGAGTGAGGTGCTCAACCGACTGAGCCACCCAGGAGCCATATCATTGCTACCATATTATGCCACCACTTGCTACCATATTATTACTTGTGCTTCACAGTTTGAAAGGCTGAGGTTCCGAGAAGTGAAAGAACTGCCCCAGGTGATACAGCTGATGAGTAGCAGAGCTGAAAGCAGGTCCTGGCCATCTTGTTTCTATGACACTGGCTGTACTGACAAGCGGGGTGGAGTCTCTGTCCTCCCATGTGTAAAAATAGGATTTCTGGAGCCTCTACTTTTATGAGAAGTGTTCGCCCCTGACTCTGAAAGGGTAGCCAAATGCTGAACTTCCTTGTGTGTGAGGGTTCTGGAAAACCTAGGGGTTCGCCGGGTCTCAAATGCTTAGAGGTTCAATGATGGAAGGCTTCAGTGAGGGCAACTGACAACACTGATGGTGGGTAAGTGTCAAAGGAAACAATGTTTAGGGCTATGATAAAATAGTTAGCTCTAGAGTCTACAGCAGGAGTCAGGAACATGGTCGCAAAAGTGATCCAAGAGCAATGAAGATGCCCAGGTCCCAGCCTAGCAGCATCTTTCTCCAACTAAAGATAAAAACTAAGGCCCAGAGAGAGTAAATCTTGTCATAGTCAATGGTTTTTTACAAGTTAATAAAAAGGACATGTGCATATGTCCTTCACTGACACCAAAGCAAAAAGGGGCATGGTAACTTTCTGAAGCAAGCACGCAACTGGCCGCACCCTTGTGGAAGGTCACACAGCTCCAGTGGCAGAGCTGGAACTAAGAACATGCTCCTGGGGTTCCAGCTCTGCTTGACCAATGTCGTCATTGGGGGTTTCGGCTCCACAAAGCACTATTTACTTCCTAAATAAGGGTGTTAATGCTACCTTCAAGAATTGAACCTTTAACCATGCATTTTGATTTTTGCCCAATCTCAATGACAAACAAAGCAGTCTCCATGTATTTTTTTCATCCTACAAAAGGCTTGGGAAAACCTTCGGTCATGAGCCTTGCCAACAGAGAGACTTTTTCACAACTTTTCACACTTAGCTATTTAATTTTATTTCCTGATGCTTTCGATCGTTGACCAAAAAGTTAGCCCAGTCAGGGATATTGGTGGAAACAAAAGTTACCACGAACTTTTTCTTTGACTTCAGTGAAGGACATGTTTTCATGTTCTTCTTAATACCCATTTTATGAACTCTTAAAAGACTCTTGCCTATGGCAAGACAAGATGGTCCGTCTCCATTAAGCTGGCTACATCATTCCCATGATTCCACCAATGCATAAAGTTTCCTGGTGATGAAGGGCATTACCTCTCCCATTTCCTACCTTCCTTCTCTTTTTTTCTACCCTGGTTACCTCCCAGGCTACTGAGAAAATGCTTATGATGGCTCTCTAAGGCAGTGCTGTCCAATAGAACTTTTGGCTATGATGGAAATGTTCTGGATGGGCACTGTTCCATATGGTAGCCATTAGCCATGTGTGGCTACTTGAGGACTTGAAACTTGAAATGTGGTTATTTGAACTCAGAAGCTAAATTTTAAGTTTCATTGTATTTTAATTTACACATTTACATGTGACTAGGGCTATAATGTTGGACAGTGTAGATATAGAAAATGTCCAACATCACAGAACATTTTATGAGACAGCACTGATCTGAAGGGTTTACCTTCAAGCAAGAACCATGGGTCTCTGCCCCCTGTCTGACCTTGAGCAGGGCTTCATCTTTTGGGCAGAGCTGAAAGACAGACCCCCTAGAGGGCTTGGTGAAGGACTCCTGGGGCATCAGGATGAAAAGAGTCTGGACAATGTGAAATCACCTCATTGGTCCCGAGCAATGAAACCCTAGAATATATAACAGAGAAGGGAACTGCAGACCTCTACTCCCTGCCTCTCCTTACAGATGAGAAAACAGGGGAGCAATTAATTAATGACTCGGCAAAAGTTCTTTCAACATACACACATTGTGTCTCGTCTGTGGAAGGATTCTTGTGTATAGGACCAACAGGGTGGGAGACATGAGTTGGTGTCCTTGGTGGCAGAGGAGGGGATGTTCTGCAGCTTATCTCAAAGGGCCATACAGAGGACCAGATACAGTGACAGCATCTTGGCTTGCCCAGACTGACCCAGCGTTAGCACTGAGTGTCCCACAGCCCAAGAAGCACCTCAGTCCAGGGCAAATCAGGATAGTTGTTCCCGCTAAGACCGATACTACATTCCTGATCTTCCAGAATCCAGAGGAAGCAGAGAAACAGGACAAGTACTACACTTGTATGGGTGGCTCATACCTTTGATTTATGGATTTAGAGAAAAAGCAGTTTCCTGGGATAATATCCTAGTATTCTTCCCTTTGTCTGCGTCCCATTGTTTTCAACCAGCAACCTGCGAGTAACCCTGCTTTTAAATGGACCATACCTCCTGGCAGAACATTACATCTCAAAGCACACCTTTAAAAGACCATAACACAATTTTAAAACAGAGATATAGACGGATTCATCCACAATGTAGCACCCTGCTCCGGAGGCTGGGACTGGCTGTTACAACATGAAAACATTTATCCGGTCGTCAGTCATCTGCACCAAACCCTGCTTTAGTAGAGGTCTGGGGACTTCTCATGGCCTCTTTAAGAATGTCCTGTCTGTGCTTCAGTGAGTCCAAGGCAGAAGTGTTGTTCAGGTGTCTGGTGAACACCTGGTCTTTGCATCAGTTGTTCAAAGCCCTGGGATGAAGGTGACGGCAGAGTGTCCCAGATAGAGTCCAAGGTTAGGAGACTAGAATCCGGGTTCTAGTTTTAAATTTGCCATTAACCAAGTTGCATGACCTTGGGAAACTCACTTGAAGTCTGTGAGCCTCAGTTTCCTCATCGGCAAAAGAGAAATTCCAATGCTTGCCCTGACTGCTTTCACAGAGAGAATGTAATAAAAGTGAGGGGCTTTGGAAAATACAAAGTACCAGGATGAGACAAAACTCTCAGGGCTCTCATAGGTGGAGTTGACTTTTGAAAAATGTGACCATGAGTGGAGATCAAGCGCAATTACTGGACCCTAAGGTGAACCTTCACTTAAACCACCTGCCTCCCTGAAGGACAAGAAGGGAGACACATGAAGGTAGGAAAGCAAGAGCAAAGAGTAGATTAGAAGTCTAGGGAAGTAAAAAAAAAGCAACAAAAAGCCACATTATCTCATGCTAGCAAGTTCTTCTGTAACAAAGACATAACTGCAAAGTGGGTCATTTAAAATAAAACACCAGAACAAAGTGGGTCATTTAAAATAAAACACCAGAGTATGCATAAGGCACAGACTCAATTAATGTGTGTTTATGTATGCAGTCTCTAGCCTTGGAATGTATGTCAAGACATTTCTTTTGGTTCTGCTAGCATACAGAATATCACAACAATTAGATTGTCCTCATCTGAAACAAAAATCAAATTCCTTTTCTTCGAATATTTTTACTGGATAGTCCCTAAGATAGTTAGCTTCTACCACAATAATACTGCATAACAAGCAAGCAAACATTAGCATAACATGTTTGCATAACAAACCTTAGTGTCATGCACAGGTAAATATTTATTTTTGCTCACGAGTCTAAGGGCAGTTCTGCTGATCTTGGTTGGCCTCACTTATGCACCTGTAGTCAACCATGGGTTGGACAGACAGATCTGCTGATCTTGGCTGGGCTCTCGTAAATTTACATAGGAGGTGGTTGATGGATACAGAACAGTATCATCTGGGATTTTCTCCATGTGCAGAGTTAGCAGATAAAATACAGGACACCAAGTTCAATGCGAATTTCAGATAAATAAAAAAGAATTTTTTAGTGTCAGTATGTCTGAAATTTTGGGTAAACCTGACAACTCTCGCCTCTAGCAGGTGAGCCCTGGCTTGTCCTTGTAAGGTAGGGAAAGAGCAGTGGAAACACAGCTCCTTGGGGTCTGGGCTCAGAACAGGCACATCATTGTATTCTGTTGGCCAAAGCAAGTCACAAGCCCAGCCCCAGTCCAGATTCAAAGACTGTAAAAGTCACATGGAGAAAGACAGAAACAAGAAAGATGAAGAATTGGGGCCATTTTGACAAGCAATCTACGACAATCCCCCATGGCAAAATCACCACCAAAATATGTCTGTACAAAATCCCACAAGAAAAGCCCTACTCAACGGGCACTTTTCCATCCTATTAAAATATAGAAGAGGAGTGGCTTGATGACATATTTAGGGCATTATCTCCAGGGGAGGAGGAATGGGTGGGTTCTTGTTTGACTACGTAAATCATTTCCTTTGTTTTCTCAGACAGACCACTTCTTTGCTGGGGCTCAGTTTCTTCATCTGTACAATGGTAAGTTTGCACTCTTAAGGCCACGCAGCTCTAAGATTCAATATTCTTGAATATTTTAACTCAAGCAGCTTGCCTTTTTCCATCATATCCCTACAGCAAACTCTTCTAGCCTAATCGACTTTATGACTGTGTTAGCAATACTATAACTTAAAACCACCCATTATGGTCCTCATTGACTGCTCCTGTATTCAAAGTAAATTCAATCACCAAAACATATCCAATAAAAAAATGGAAATCTCCAGGCCAAGGGGACATCAGCTCCTGGCAAGGAATAAAGCCTCTTGAATAAATAAATCTGCTTTGCTCAATATTTCCCCCTCTTGATTTGAAGAGAGACAGTAACCCTTTTTCTGTCATTGAATTAATTTGCTAGAAGTGGCTGTAATTTCTATATAAATCCTGAGATTGTTTCTAATTTACATGTTATATATGAATGTTTATGCATGTGGTGCCAGCCTAATGTTCTCCAGGGATCCTCTTAGAAACTGTATGAATCATGTAAACAAAATTAGATGGAAATAAAAAGAACGTATGATATTTTCTTCACTAGCACTAATTTTTTTCTAAGTTTGGTTTTCTCCATAATGGTCTTCCTGCTGACTTTAATTATATTTATGGCACAATTATCCCGTGCCGGGCATATCCTCATGTGCCTGCCGCTCATTTGGCGTCTGTCCGGTTTGGGGAATGCCCTGCAGACAGAGAGGTGGTGTGGCTTTTCAGTATCTGTCCTCTTCGGGGCTGGTGAGGAGGGAGGGGGAGAGAAGGGGTTCTAGTGGCATCTACGTGGCTTTTTCTCCCTGTCTCACCCCGCCTCCTTTCTTTTTTATGAGGATGAATTCAGGTCATGGACAAGACTGAAACCAGGTCTGGGAAACTTCCTTTCTCTGTGGCCTCCCCAGAGTGCTATTTGAAGGCCATTACTGCCGTTAATTAATGATTTGCCAGCTGTCTACACTAATTTTATGGCATTTATGTATGCACATGCATTGTATTTTAGTCCATTTTCACAGACGAAACCAAACACAACGAGCATGAAATATGCATTCGGGTCTCTGGTCTCTGTTTTCAGCAAGAGAGCCGCTTAGCTGAGATGCTCCTATCTCGTGTAATCACAAGGAGGCTGCGCTCACCAGCAGCTCCTCTCTGCTGGGGGGGTCCCTTCGGGAGGGAAGGAGCAGGCTGCCTGTCCAGGGACAATCACCAGCTCAATAGTCAGGATGCAGATGTCTTTTCAGAATATTAAGCTGTCCTAGGCTTCCTGCATTTTTCTCTGAAGGAGATGTCCACACCGCCTGAGATGCTTTCCTTGTTATAATCTCTTTTCTTTAAATAGCGAATACTGTGTGTGTGATTATTTTGATCTACCACTGGGGCCAAGCCCTGCCACAGTTCATCCTACAGACTGTAGTGCTCAGGAATATGAGACGTTTGCATCGGCTCATCTTCAAAACCCCTCAAAACCAGAGATCCAGAATTTCAGACTGTTTTGCCCTGACAAGCCTGCTTTCTATCACTTCCCTAGGCTAACCCACATCAGACCGGGTCATCCTTTTCTGAGCACTTGACCATTCCCTTCCCCCCAAATCAAGGAAAAGGATAATTCTGCCTAGAATATAGTGCTTCAGTTTCCGCGTAACAATTCAAGCACAACAACAACACACAAAAACACTTTAATTTATACTGTGAGGTTTAGAGGAAGATACAGCAGAAATGTGAAATGGCCCATAGGAAGAAGGGAGGGCCACACACAGTCGTTAAGCACCTCCTAGGAGCCAAGCCTCGCCTCTGTGCAGTTTCCTCTTCACAACAGCTCTGCATATATTAGCATTTTGTAGATGGTGAATCTGAGACTCAAGGAACTTAAGTTATCTCCAGGGGAGAAGAAACACAATTGAAGAGAGAATCTCACTGTGAAGTGCTAAGCCAGGCCATCCCTGCCAGAAATGCAGCAGAGTCTGGGAAGGGAGAAAGATGAGCAAAAGCTGGAGTAGACTGTTAGGGCAAGTGCACGGAAGGTTTAGTAAGAGCTGCATGGCTATACGAGTAGGAGAAAACATTCCATAAGAGAATCTGAGTGAGGAATGAACACATATCCTCAAGGAGCAGCCAGGGGGTTGGCCTGCTTAAAAGCCCAGGTTGGGGCAGGAGGAAGCCGACTGGCCCTAGAGTCCACACTCCAGACTGTATTTAAAATTGGAAGTTGGGGGGCGCCTGGGTGGCGCAGTCGGTTAAGCGTCCGACTTCAACCAGGTCACGATCTCGCGGTCCGTGAGTTCGAGCCCCGCGTCAGGCTCTGGGCTGATGGCTCGGAGCCTGGAGCCTGTTTCCAATTCTGTGTCTCCCTCTCTCTCTGCCCCTCCCCCGTTCATGCTCTGTCTCTCTCTGTCCCAAAAATAAATAAAAAACGTTGAAAAAAAAAATTTAAAAAAAAAAAAAAATTGGAAGTTGGTGCAGTTGAGACACGTGCCTGAGTTCTTCGGGATGATCAGAGAAGGAAGGATGGTGACCCACGGGGACATACAGTCAAGTGGATCCTTTTGCTTCTTGGGCACGGCCCTTCATCTAGCCAAGGGACCCTTCTAGACTCACTGGGGCAATTGCATTCAGCTCATAAAAGTACATGTAAACACCACCACTCCCCCAAACGGTTAGTAAAGTGAGTGCCCACAATGTGAGTATGAAAGCTGGACCCCTTAGTATTCTGGATGTCTGAGAGGAAGTGTATCAATGACGGCATCAAACGTATCTAACATAACATCATTACCTTTGGGCAGTTTTCCTTATTTCTAGGTTTCCTTAGGACATTGCAATTAATTCTGATACGTTTATGTTCTATCCCAGTATCCCGCACATCCCATCCTGTTTATTCATCTGAATGTATTAACATGAGGGATTTTGACAAAGGTGAGACAGAAGCAAAGTAAGTTTGGGGAGATTTTAAGGCAGAAACACTTTCTTTAAAGTTTTCCTTCCTGATACTGACTCAATTGGAGAATTCAATCCACAAGGTCAAAACCAGGTCACGTATTCTGACTTCCTTACACCCACAGCTTAATAATCTAAAAATAAAAATCAATTCTTGTCTGAGAGTTGTGAAGAGCTCATAATTGTTTTAGAGTGAAGCTCGGAACGACTGCACCTTCTCCCATCTTCCATTTCTTAGAGATGAGAATGTCATTTTTCAAGTCCAAGGCGCTGTCAGTATTAGATTGCATGGTAACCAAGTAGAAAAATCTGTTTAAGATGAAATAATTCTCGTCATTATGCTCTTTAAGCAGCGATGAGGACCCTTCTTTAATGCTGCCTATAAAGATAGCAAAGAAGTAATATGAGCCAATTGTTGGTGAGAAATGTTTTTCCCTTTTAAAAAAAAAATGGCTTACAAATCGTTTCTCTTCCTGCTATTCTGGTAGTATTTTGAATCAAGCACTTGCTTTGATTTTTACAGAAAACTGGTTGCCCCTTTTCGAGCTACTCAATGTTTCTCTCTCTTTCATCTCAAGATACAGATGTGTTCTGAGCTTTGTCACAGAACAAACTTTAGCGCGAGCCTGGCTGAGTTGAACTTCTGATTTGTTTGCTTTATTAGATTTTGTGCCATTGAATAAAACGTTGGAATTCTAGACTGCTAATGAATTTCCCATCAGAGCTACACATGCATTTGCATATGAGGGTACTTGTAATGGGGACAGCTTTCCATTTTTATTAGCATCTTCTTGTAGAAGTATTTAGCCTCCCAACCATCCACAGTTATTCAAAACCAATTACCGGAGTTTTCATGAAATTTTAAAGTACCTATCAAGAGTCTTTTAACTGTAAAGATCAGCTATAAGATGGAAATGGAAGAGTCCATTAAATTCTCATTATAGGAAGAGACATCCTCTGCCACTTTTTCTGAATCCTACCCCACAGGAATGTAACTACCCTCCCTCCCCTACCTATATCAAGGGATGGCTCCCTATTAAAATCTAAAGGCGTGGGATGTATCAATGGAGACACGGGCATGTTCTTCTCATCCTCAGTGTCAGTCACAGGTATATGCACGCTGTGGTCTGTGGCTCCCAATCCTTGCACGCCACCCCAACCTGGCCTCATCCATTCTCCATCCACCACCATCGCTTCCAATGGTCTCCACAGCCTTGGCAAAGCAGAACATTCCTCTTGAGTCTCTCAAACACTATTTTTAATCAAAATTTAGACATGTCCACAAGGTGATTTCTTTTAGACCAAGCCAACTTTCTTTTAAGCCCCGTCTGTTCTGTGAGGCCAGCTAATTAGCCTGCCTGTACCACAAGTGCTCACTTTTTATTACCTTTAGAAAACAAAGCCAGGTTTGAGGAAGTGTTGGATGTGAGCTGTCTCCAAAACCTCAGGAAGGGAACCCCCACCTTCCAAACCCCCTCCTCCTCCCCAGCAAGATTTGTGGTCTGGTTAGAAGGACCATTTAGATGATGAAAGGAAGCAGTGGACAGCCCCTGATTTATAACCAGTGTGATTTTTTTTAATATCCACCAAATTAATATTTTTATGTCTGTTCCCCCATCAAGTTGCTTCGGTTTGAATTTCAACGAGGGGAGCCTGCCAAGATCATGTAGTAAAATACGAACTGGATCATAAATCCCGGCAGGGGTGGGAGAACGTAAGACAGATTGCTAACACCTTTAAAAAAATTTAAACAACAACAACAAAAAAAGGCAGGAATTGGCTTTAAAGCATAGCAGGCCCTGGAGGGCCTGGGAGAGACATGGCGGGCGAACGTGGGGGCCGGTTTGCTCTCCCAGTACTGCTTCTCCGAGGACCCTAACCCGTGGAAGGTCATTCTGGCAGGTAAATCGGGCCCCACGGGCTCTTCATCCAAAACCAGTGATGTTTCTCTGGGATGTGTGTTAGGGGGAAGGCAGAAATACTCTCAAATGAGCACCTTCCAGGAAGCTGAGTCCCTTCCTGGGGATTCTGCATCCCTCCCTCTGGAGCGGCCACTCACCCCCTCATCAAAGTCTCCTTTCATTAGTGCCAGGCCGAGGGAAAGAAATGCAGCTGGCAAGACGGAGTTTGAAGCTGTAAGAGGAAAGCCATGTGTTTCCTTCCTAAGACCAAAACCATTTCCCTACGAGGAATAAAGACGTTTTACAAACTTTCTGGATGGACATGTCTTGGAGGGGAACATGTTGACTACTCTCACACCCTCCCTGTGTACCAGTAGGAGAAACAGAAGCCCTTATTTGCTTGGTTTTATAACAGTTGAGCATATATGGAAAAGTAAACACGCTTATAACCCAGCTTATTATTACACCGATTTGGATAAACCGCAGGTCAAATCACGTCGGCTGAAACATAACTGCTACCCACAGGCGAGGCCTGATATAACTCAGTGGATAGCCTATAAAACAGATGCTCGTCCTGTCTGTCAACACCGGCATTATAAAGGCGTTTCACTAATCCTCCTTGGTGGACAGCACTAAATCCTTGAGCAATGTTGTTTTTTCATCCTGTCACTTGCCTATCTCTGGGTCTTAGGACACACGATTTGATCACGGGAGCCAGATGACCTACTTCTAGCAGCTACGATGAGTGACGTCTCCAGCACAAGAGAAACCCATTTGCAGACCAATTTGCCCTTTCTCATAACACTTTGCCAAAAAACCCCTTTGGACCTTTGTTTTTCCCACTCTGGGTTCAGAGCCAAAGTCATTGCTAAGACTCCCAGAAAGCTCCTAGAAGGCAAAGGTGCAGATCCCGAGGGGGACCAGGTGGATATATAGAGACTTAACACTGAATAGGCACGCACAGAGGAACCCAGAATCTGGCTTTACTTTTTGGTGCAAGGATGTAAACATTTTTCATTTGTCAGTTATGGATATTTAATTACAATCATAAGGGAGAATTTATATAATATAATGTATATTATATTATATATTATATTATATATATTTGTTTTTATATATTATACAGACATATAATTTAGTTCTTTGTTTAATAGCCTAAAACTTTAGCAAGCTCACACAAGTCCCATAAGTGAGATACGGGCTTCATACAAACCCAAAGTAAAACAATTTTTTCTAGAAAAACATTAGTAGGACAATTCCTGAAATCTAAATAGGTCTGTAAGTTAGGTAATAACTTTGTAGTAATGTTGATTACTTGGATTTTGTAACTTCACTCTGGTTATATGAATGAATTTAGGAAATACACAATGAAATATTCAGGAATAAAGGGGCAACATGTCTACAACTCAGTGTCAAACCATTTAGAAAAGTATTAACACACACACACAAAGTGAGAAAGCAAACATGGCAAAATATCAACCCTTGAGGAATCTGAACAAAGAATATACAGGAATTCTTGGTACCATTTTTGCAACTTTCATGTGGCTCTAAAATTATTTCAAAACTAAAAGTTAAAAAAAAAAAAGTCTTCCTATTTAGGCCCCCAGAGTTACTGTCTCTTTCTTTTTTAATTTTATTTTAAAATTTTTCTTTTTTTTATTAAAAATTTTTTTTTTCTTAATGTTTATTTATTTTTAAGAGAGACAGAGACAGAATGCGAGTCGGTTAGGGGCAGAGAGAGAGGGTGACACAGAATCCAAAGCAGGCTCCAGGCTCCGAGCTGTCAGCACAGAGCCCGATTCAGGGCTTGAACTCATAAACTGTGAGATCATGACCTGAGCTGAAGTCGGATGCTCATCCGAGCCACCCAGGCGCCCCTTAAAATTTTTCTTTTTAAATGGAGGTATAGTTGACATGTAACACTGTATTAGTTTCAGCTGCACAGACAGCATAATGATTTGATATTTGTGTACATTGCAAAGTCATTGCAGCTATGAGTCTAGTTAATATCCATCAGCCCCAACAGCATACATAGTTACAGAATTTTTTCTTGTGATGAGAACATTTAAGATCTACGTTTAGCAAAGTTCAAATACGCAATACAGTATTATTAACTATAGTCACCATGCTGTACCTTACATCTCTAGGACTTACTTATTTTACAGCTGGGAGTTTGTACCTTTTGACCACCTTCACCATTTTTTCCATCCTTCCACCACCACCCCTCTCCCCACTGCCTTTTATTTAAAATAAAAGCCCAATAGGGCACTTGGGTGGCTCAATCAGTTAAGCATCCAACTCTGATTTTGGCTCAGGTCATGATCTCACGGTTTGTGAATTTGAGCCCTGCATCAGGCTCTGCTCTGACAGCAATGAACCTGCTTGGGATTCTCTCTCTCTCCCTCTCTCTCTGTCCCTCCCCTGCTCACTCACTCTCTCCCCAAGTAATAAATAAACTTTAAAAACTTGGGAAAAAATAAAATGAACACATAAAAAATAAATAAATACAATAAAAGCCCAATAGAGTGTATTTGTAAGTTCCTGTGTTTGTTTCCCCACACCAATACAAAAACGGATTTGATAAAAGTTCTTATTATTTTGGATATCCTTTAGAACTCTTAATCTTGAAGGCCATTAGAGGATAAGAGAGCTGGAGACAAGACTGGAAAAACACAGGTTGGTACCAGTTAAGCGAATGTCCAGAGAAGAGGGATTCCGGAAGCAGAGGACCTGGATTCTCTAGGCCTATGGAGTTCCAAACCATGGGATATTTACCTCTGTGGCCCTTGGTTTCCTCATCTAAATGGGCATAAAGGCAGGGCTGTGGTAAGGATCAACACAAGATGGTTTGTCCGGTTAGGGCTTGTCACCTACAGACTGTTCAAAGAGTTGTGTCTAGTCTAGCCCTGCCTTCTCTTCTAACCTTGAGTCTCCTTGCCTAGAACAATGGGATGGCACCCCAGGGCATGTGGTAGGGGTGTTTCCTGAGTGTGAGTGCACGCCCACTGAGAAAGGAGGTGATCACCAAGGCTCTGCACCCCCTTAACACAAGCCCTTTTCTGCATTTCTTTCTTTGGTAATGGAAACATCCCAACCATACTCCTTCCTGCTAATCAAATCCCATTTGGGCTGAAGGCTTGCTGACATTTATTAGCCCAGACCTGCTTTTCAGAGATTTCCACTCACTTTGAGCTAAACATGTGGGGCCCAGCCCTGGGCTGAAATGAACATTGTGCTTTCTTCTTTCTCTTTTTGACCATTCTGCTGCCATCGGAAATGGATGCATCTCAGTACAAAGTGTCTGTTCTCTGTACCCTTCAAATGAACATGGTCCGGGCTCAACACAAGCAACACACGTACACACAAACACACATGCGTGCACACACAAATTCTCAGCCCATAAAAGTCAACCACACCACTGAATGTCTAACACCCACCGCTCAGGAAACACTGTCTCCATTCTGGAACTTTAGGAGATGTAGACAATGTTCTGTCATGGAGCATGTGCGTAGCTTGGACTGACGATAAATTGAGGTGCTAATCCTGATGCACAGCACAGCAGCACCTGCAGTAACAGGGAGGACCGTCTCGGCAGACGACACACATATAAATCACATTTATTTTCATAGCACATTTAAATAACGTCTTGGCCCTGGGGATTTTCCTCCAAGTAATGAAGCATCACCCAATGAGAGTCCACAACGTCGCTCGGGTCTGTGATGCCCCTCACGGCAGAGGAATAAAACCTGTGATTTATACAGATGCCATCAGGACGGTGGAGGGGCTTCCTTCCCTTTGCACGAGACAGGCTCGGCATCCGGATTAGAGATGAGATTTATCTGTAAAATAAACAAAGCACAGACACCCCCTCCCACCGCTTTTCTCCCTTAATCACACCAGATGAGAGAGCAAACACACACAGGCACACGCATGCAATCACTCAACAGCAGGCATCCGCCACTGCACGCACACACACACACACACACACACACACACACACCACGCACAGGTTTATTAGCAGATAGGAGAGAGGGAACAATCTTGATAAAAGATGATAATTTGGACATTGATGAAGATTTGCTTTATCAACAGCTCCTTAGAGTGGGTGTCTAGTTTGTGGGTTTTCTCTGTCCCTCCGCAGTGATGCTCTGTCCCGTCAGCGTGTGTGCCTGAGACCCCTTACATGGTGGAGAGAAATCAAATCTCTTCCACAGATTGCAAGGTGATAGTGCAATTCCCATTCACCCGCCACTTCCTGGTTTCTTGTTTTGAGGGGAAATATGACCTCATTTTAACAAGATTTTCCTTTGGATGGTCCTATGGGTGGGTGCCCCTGGCCACTTAGGATAAATTGCAAATTGTCCTGTTGAAACCATCATGAGTTCTCTCTCTCTCTGTCTCTCTCTTTCTCTTTCTTCCTCTCTCTCTGTCTCTCTCTTTCTCTTTCTTCCTTTCCTTTCTTTCTTTCTTTCTTCTTTTTCCTTTCTTTCTTTGTCAGTCATTTATTCTCTAGAGCTCTGAGACCACTACCTGTCTTGCTAAGTGTAGGTTGCTTCTGACAGAGAAATATGTAAACTACGTTTCGGGGGAGCATAACCCCGTGCGAACATGATTCATCGTCCGTGGATTTGGATATGCTACAGCTCATTCTACAACTGCCAAAATATTTCAACTTCATCCAGAAAACACTGAAATGAGAATAATAACTCATGTTGTTATGGTCCTTCACAGTTAGCAAAGTACGTCCATACACTGTGCATTATCATCCCAGTTGGTGTTCACACAAAGCTGCGTGACAGATAGGGCAGTGGGCAGGGCGTAATCTTAGTTGGGCTCCTTGTGCCTGGAGAAATCACTGCCGCTTCAAGGACCCAAAGGTACTTTACTTTTCTGCCTCGGGTTCACGTGTTTCAGGATCACTGGAGAAACCCAAAGCAGAAAGGCTCATACTTTAATACGGAACACCATACCTTGGCTAGCCAAGGGTGGATAACGGATGGCTGGTGGCAGCCTTGAAGGCAGGGATACTAAATAGTCAGTTTCACTTGAATCAATCTGGAGCTGAGGTCAGATGCCACCCAGCTATTTCTAAATGAGGGCTATTTCCCAGAAAAACACATTCTCGTATTTACCGCTGTATGTTCCGTTTTCAAGCCAAAGGGTGAACTTTTCATTTGCTCACATCTGACTTTTGTGAAATGGAGAGAGACTATAATATTGCTTTGTGCAAAGTTTCCCATGCCTCGCGTGAGGGTAAGTACACTTCCATATTTTGGTCTGAGTCACAAGCTTGGAGTAAAGGAGCGCCAGCCCAGATTCCCCCATAACCTTTGTGGTGTTCATGTTAGAGTCCAGAGCGATCTCGTATAGCTGCATGTAAATGGACTTTTTGCTTCTTGTCATTTTAATTTCTCAAATTTGTTCTGAAGTTGTACAGTAGCCATCCGAATGGCAAGGGGAGAGTTTTAATTTACAAAGATGACTGCCCCAAATTAAAAATATTTTTAAAGACAAGTAGGAAAAACATCATTGCCCAGCAAGACTAATTCACGACTTTGCAGAGGGTGGCTTGCCCCTATAAAAGTAGGGTAACTACCCACGGCGGTTTGCGTGGGGCAGTTCTGACTTATGGTATCGTCCTGGCCTAATTGTTAATGGTCTGTCTTCCAATTTCACGATTGTCCCAATTTGGATGCTAAATTATATAGTGGCCCTGTCTAAGAACTGTAGAAAAATCCAGTTGAAATAGGTTTTTTTCTTTTAAGGGCTTGAAAACAACCTGAAAAGGAAGGTGGGGGAGTGAAACAAAGTGAAATTTATGCAGTCAGTTCAATTGCTCAGGCATAGAAGACTTGGTGAGATTGTATCTGTTTTGCTCATGTAATTCTAATTATGAACCAATAACGTGGAATAGAACTAATTTCATTATAACCACTAGTCTGCAATAAAGCAAATGCACAGAATAATTTGTTGAGTCATGAGGTTCAGATATAGATTAACTCCAGTGCTCATGTGGGCGGCAAGAGGATGGCCATCCCACACCCTCCCGTCTCAGGGCAGCCTGGGCGGGGGTTACAGGGAGCTTGTCTGTGCTGCCTTTGGTCAGAGAATCACAAGTAGATGGAAATGCCCCCCTAATTAGATTCTGGGCAGTGTGAAAGCCAGGCCCACGGGGATAAGTGAGCAGTGGCCACGGCACGCCTCCGTGCCCAGACCACATGTGGCACCGGTGGGGGGTGTGCCCCACGTGCCCCCCTCGATGGATAAGCCCAGGCTTTAGTGGAAGAAACGGTGGCATTTTTAAATTATGGGAGTTTGGTCTCCCTTGACCAAAACAAAGCTGTGTCTTTTCACTCCTGCTGGGGTTTGCTGCCCTGTTTAACGGCATAGGTTTTCATCCCTCCCCGTCGTCATAACCACGTGTGGGACCAGCGCTGACTTCTCCCAGGCACAAAGTCAGAGATTCCAGATGCATCATCTCTGCCCGGCCAGCTCCATTCTGTTCTCCAAGACACAGGCTCTGAACCGTCCAGGAAACTTCTCTGGCCCTCCCTGTCCTTTATTTGCAACCCCACCCCGGGGTCTCCCCACAATAAGCACTCAAGAGAGTGTAAAGCTCTTCCCCAGACTTCCGTATCCTGCCAGTCACATTCC
Source organism: Neofelis nebulosa (assembly GCF_028018385.1). Lineage (NCBI taxonomy): Eukaryota > Metazoa > Chordata > Mammalia > Carnivora > Felidae > Neofelis > Neofelis nebulosa. Next base: position 51,827,774 of record NC_080785.1, on the reverse strand, counting down.
GGCCATAGCACTTCACACCCTCAGTGGCCATTGTTTACTCCCCTGTCTCCCCTTCTAGAGGCTTAGCTTCTTCTTTTTTTACCATTAATTTTTTAAAAGTAATCTCTATACCCAACGTGGAGCTTGAACGCACAACCCCAAAATCAAGAGTTGCACACTGGGTGGACAGAGCCAGCCAGGAGCCCTGAGCCTTAGCTTCTTGAGGTCGGTGACATTGTTTCTCATTGGACGTCTCCGGCCTAACCTGGTGTCCTACAGACAGTCACTCAGTCCCCGTTTGTGGGATGAGTGTATGCGCAGGTAGAGTCCTACTGGAAAACAGCAATAAGTAGTATAATAATAGGGAACAGGATGTGTATCAAGCCCTTGGTGCACGGCATGAGATAAATGTCATGTATGTATCTCCCAGTTTCGGAAATTGTGGTGAAGACCACACAGCATGCACTTTAACATCTTAACCATTCTTAGATGTACAGTTCAGTGCTGTTAAGTACCTTCACGCTGTTGTGCAACAGATCTCTAGAACTTTGTAATCTTGCCGAACCACATGGCATGGTGTCTTTTAAGTGCCTTGTAAGCGTTATCTCATTTAAACCTCACAGCGCTAGACGTACTCACCAGGGATAATTATTACTAATACAGGTACCCGGGGTGATCAGTATTCCCATTTTGAGAAGAGTAGTTAGGCAACCAGCCTAAGGTGACACAACTCGAGCCGGATTTGGAACTCGTACGTTTTCATTAAACCCTGCTTAGCAGTTTTACACTACGTGATAATTGCATAGCCCTGTGGGTGCATAGAAATGGAAGATGTCTGTCTCACCTTCTGCCAGATCTGTATCTTTCGAAAGTGTCTCTGAAGTTTTACTGGAAAGCAATATGAAAAAAACTCATGCTTCTTTGTGCACTTAACATGATGAGTGCTGGGTGATGTATGGAGTTGCTGGATCACTATATTGTACGTCTGAAACTGATGCCACACGGTATGGTAACTATACTGGGATGAAAATCTAAAAACTTGAAAAAAAACACCCATGCCTTTTTATGAAGTTCGTTATTGAGATCTAAGAAAAACGTGACCAGTATTTACTGTAAAAACAACTGCTGTGGAGGATTTATAGAATCTTAGCAAAGAAAGGCACTTAAGAAGGTAGCTGAGCCCAGACCTACTGTTTCATAGGTGTGGAAACTGAGGTTCAAAGTCACAGTAGAAGGGGCGCCTGGGTGGCGCAGTCGGTTAAGCGTCCGACTTCAGCCAGGTCACGATCTCGCGGTCCGTGAGTTCGAGCCCCGCGTCAGGCTCTGGGCTGATGGCTCGGAGCCTGGAGCCTGTTTCCGATTCTGTGTCTCCCTCTCTCTCTGCCCCTCCCCCGTTCATGCTCTGTCTCTCTCTGTCCCAAAAATAAATTAAAAAAAAAAAAAAAAAAAAGTCACAGTAGAAGTTAAGAAAACATCAAGTTCAGAGCACAGAGCTCTCACTAACTCTCTGATGCTAGTCAGAAGACATTTTGGCTTGAACGTTAATGTTTTCTTTTGGGTTAACATGCATGTCAATCCCAGCACCATTTCCCCCCCAAACATTGACAGACCACATTATGGGGGGTTCCTACCTGGCATCCCACACTCTTAAATTAAAAAGTGCATAGAAGGGGCGCCTGGGTGGCTCAGTCGGTTGAGCGTCCGACTTCAGCTCAGGTCATGATGTTCTGGTTTGTGAGTTTGAGCCCCATGTCTGGGGCTGTGCTGACAGCTCAGAGCCTGGAGCCTGTTTCAGATTCTGTGGCTCCCCCTCTCTCTGCCCCTCTCCTGCTCACTTTCTCTCTCTCTCTCTCAAAAGTGAATAAACATTAAAAAAAATTTTTAAATAGATAAAAAGTGCATAGAAAAAAAGGGATTTGGAAACTTTGTATATATAGTACCTACATCCTGGGCCCCCAGGGCAGGAAAGGGGTATTGCTGGCTGGGCTGGAGGGATGGAGGGAGGGCCTTTGCCCCCGGACGGCCACATCCACCCTGAACACAAAGGAGGGGGTGAGATGCTCTGGGAGGCACTAGGGATCCCCAGACGAGGGGACAGATGGCAGCAGGGGTGTGGTGGCTTCACCTAAGGAACCAACGGCAGCGCCTGGTGCCACAGCACCGGCCAGATGGTTGCTGGCCTCCTCCGTGGGGAATTAGCAGTCACAGGTGAGCTCCTCACCACACAGGGTTCGGCACAGGACAAAGGTGACGATGTGCTTCTCGCCCTCCGTGTGGAGGACTCGAGAGAACCAGATGGACACACACGAGTGGTTCGATGAAGTGGGTGGCATTGCATTGCAGCATTTTTTTTTAAAGATTATATTTTTTTAAAGGCAATCTCTACACCCAGCGCGGGGCTCGAACTCACAACCCTGAGACCAAGAGCGTGCTCTAGTGACTGAGCCAGCCAGGCACCCCAGTCACAATAACATTTGAAATTAAATGTGCGTTAGTCTATTTTCCTCCAGGGTCTCCACCCCTGTCTGGGTCAGGGGCCCTGATACCATCTCCCCCCACCCATATCAACGGTCCTTACCCTTTGCCCCTTACGCTACAGCCCCCCTTTAATAATAAATCTTCTGTAACACCTTCTTTTTCACTCCAGAAATGAAATTCAAGCATAAGCTACCTAAACACATGCGTTGAACACCAACACCATATATACATATATATACATATATATATATACACACACGTATATATGTATATATATATATATGTGTGTGTGTATATATGCATATATATACACATGCATATATATGCATATATACACATATACATATATAATGCCCTATCTGTAATATCAAGGAAAAATGAAATTTGTGATAAAATATATAGTCAACAAGTGCATGTTCCAGCATGAGTACAAGAAGACGTGATGTCACAGCCAGTATTTACCCCTCATCTAGAGCCACACCCCACCCCCCCAGACACTGCCGCTAAAGAGTCGACCCACAGAAGCACACAATGGAGGTGACTCAAATACCACAGGCAGGGTTTGTCCCCTGCAGCAGAGAAACTCCTGGTAGGGCTCTGAACAAATGAAGTTCAAAGTTCTCTTCATTTCCGCGGTAGAATATTTAGAGCGCCAAAAAGAGAAATTTAAAAATTTAAACCTTTCTGTTTAAATGTAAAACTAGGCTCCAATCATTATAAACACATCTGTCACCTGCCAGTGACCCATGGTGCGCAAGGTTGCTGTGTGTTCTGTCTGAGGCGTGGGGGGGTCTCCCGCAACCCTGCTTCTGTCCATTGAGTATTTTCACTGCCCCTCCATCATGACCACCAAAACATCAGTCCACGTTTCCAAAAACACCATAGGGTTGATCCCCGCACGCTTCTGAGGGCCTCTGCACTAGACGCTGAGTATATTCAGCATAGAGACTTGGCTTTGCATCAACAGCACCTCCTACAATGTCTACGCAGGGCAGCCCCTCCACCCATGTTTGATGAATGGAGGAAAGAAGGAGAGAAGGAAGGAAGGGAGCGAGGGAGGGAGGGAGAGAGGAAGATGTTGTACAAAGAATTAAATTACACCAGAAGTTAAATTACACAGCAAAATCGAGAGGCAGGTACACAGATTTGCTCATAAAACACCCCAAGAGACCAGAATTTTAGTCCTGGTGCTAATGCAGGATTGACGTGGGAATGTAATCAAACTCATTCAGTCTCTCATTATTGTCATGTACGCATAAAAATAAATCAGCATATTTCTATAGAAAGAGGAGCACGTTAATTTCTTTATTTCATGAAAATATGTGCAGATGTATACATACATATTCAAAGAATGTGATGTGAAATCTGAAAACAACACACGTTAAGTATTAACTAATTACAACTATCTACAACTTCTATCTAAACACTGACAAGTTTTGATGTGAATTTAGTGATGCAAAAGCAATTACTGTTTTTAAGATTTTTTTTTTTAATTTTTTTACAATTCAAAGCTGAACACAGGACATTTTGTCTTCACTGCGGAGAATAAATGTGGGCACTGCTATTTGTTTTTCCTGCCATCCAAAACAGGGAACCAGAAACAGAAAGATTTTTTTCATCAGTAAATTCAGTAATTGATAATCACAGGTGTGAGTTTGTTACGGGTTTTAAATGGATTATCTTGTTTAATCCTCAGAAGGACTCTGCTAATAAAGCATCTTATCCTAATTCTGCTAATAAGCAAAAGGAGGGGCGACATTGGAGATGACATTGAATCGCTCGAGTCAGGAAGCCAGCTCTCTCAGCCCTTGCTCTGTCCTCCCACCTGGCTACAGTGAGGATGCTTTAATGCCCCGAATTCAACTGTAGTTTCCAAAGCAAGTTATCAGCCCCCAGAATCACCAGGTTCTGGGAATGATTGCCTCAGATGGAGAATTCCTTTACCATTCTTTTCGTCATCGCCCTGCAAGGCAACAGCAAGATCCAGTCCTGCAAGATCCAGCTTTCCAAACATTTTTCTTTGTCCTTCATTCGATGGCTATTTTCTTAAGACTTCATTGTCTTAAAGTAGTTTTAGGTTCACAGCAAAATCGAGAGGAAGGTACAGAGATTTCACACGTGGCCCCCGTCCCCAACGTGCACAGCCTCCCCCACTATCAATGTCCTACACCAGAGAGGGACATTCATTACAATCGATGAACCCACAATGACACATCATCATCACCCAAAGTTCACAGTTTACGTTGTGGTTCACTCTTGGTGTTGTACATTCTATGAGTCTGAACAAACGTATAATCACGTGTACACATCATGATGGCATCATAGAGTATTTTCACTGCCCTAAAAATCCTCTGTGCTCACCCTATCCATCTCTGTGTCCCCCCAACCTCTTACAGCCGCTCATCTTTTTATTGTCTCCACGGTTTTGCCCTTCCCAGGATGTCAGACCGTCGGACTCATGCAGTAGGTATTCTTTTCAGATTGGCCACTTTCACTTAGTGATACGCATTTCAGGTTATCCAGATGTTTTCATGGCTTGATAGTTCATTTCTTTTTAGCATTGAATAATTTTCCATTTTGGGGTGTACCATCTTGGCTGCTTCCAAGTCTGAGCAACTATGAGGAAAGCTGCTCTAAAAATCTGCGTGTAGGTTTTTGCGTGGACCCGATTTTCAACTCCTTCGGGTTGACAGCAAGGAGGGCAATTTCTGGATTGTGTGGTAAGAGTATGTGGTAAGAAACTGCCAAACTGTCTCCCAACACAGCTCTACCATTTTGCGTCCCCATCGGCAATGAATGAGGGTCCGTGTTGTTCCACATCTTCGCCTCGTGTTGTGTGCTGACAGATTTGGGCTGGCAGCTATTTTTTTAGCACCTATAGTGCATCTGAACCATGGTGATCACGTGGATATAGCCCCTGCCCTCATGGGGCTTACATGCCAGAAAAGGGAGCACACACTAATTGTGTAATTAAAAAAATCGACATAACCACACACTGTGGGACGGCTTCAGGAAGCTGTGAGGGCGCACAGAGGGGCTTGGCTTAGTCTGGAGGCTTCATGATGTGAATCACTTACACTTTGATCAAACTTAAGTACCATTTGCAGGGCACCCGCAATGAACCAGCTCTTAGACCAGTCCCATTCCATAGGCCTTCTCCAGTCCTATAAAGAGGGTATTTTTGTGCCCCATTTAGTGGTGGAAGAAATTGAGGCTGAGAGAGAGATCAGGAAACCTGCCTAGGGTTGGCCGGGACCAAGCCAGGGTTTGAATGAGGACTGTCAAGCTTCAAAGATCCTGCCCTTTCTCTACCCTGCGCTCCCTCCTCAGATTACAAGGATCTCCAGGGAAGAGAACTAGAGACACCATACTTGTTCTACTGCAGACCTGTCCTCTGCCTCAGCTGGTTCCCCTCCAACATGCCTTCAATGGCCTTCCAAGCTGCTCACGTCCCTTTCCTGACTAAACTCTCCTGAGCACTCCAGGACTCTTGGTCTAAAACTCCTTGGCTTAGTACAGCATGCCAGGGACCCTTGTTCCCCCCCCACATCACTTGCTGGACACAAGTGCCATGCAGACTCCTTTGCCTGGGCCCATGTCTGTTCCTATCATGCCCTTAACCCTCTTTCCTATCTAGCCCATTCCTGTCTTCCCAGTCATGTCCTCCAGGGAAGTGTCACTGATTTCTCCATCTTTGGAGGCTTGTGCTGCATGCCCCCCCTCTAGCCCAGCAGCCATCCCATAGACTGGGAATGGTGGGTGTCACCAGCATTTCTCCATCCTGGACCTGAAGCTCCTGAAGTTCAGGGACTCCGTTGTGCCAGGTCAAGCAACACCTGGAGCCACACATTACATATCTGCAAGCTGAATTCAACTGGCCTTCATCAGCACAGAAGAGGGGTAGAAGAAGAAAACTCCTTTCCTCATCACATTTCACAGTTTTGGCTGCAGACAGATTCATCAATAGATAATTAGCAACCTCAAGTTCACCATTTTTCACTTGCCAAATATGTATAATTTAACTAGTTGCCCTTTCCAAGGAATAGTAATATCCTTATTGGAATAAATTTGGTTTTTAAAAATATGTATATATTTTTCTATGTTATTAAGTTTATTTATTTATTTTTGAGAGAGACAGACAGACAGGCAGAGCACGAGCAGGGAAGGGGTGGGGAGAAAGGGAAAGAATCCCAATCAGGCCCCGGACTATCAGCGCTAAGCCCAATGTGGGGGCTCGAACCCACACACAGTGAAATCATGACTTAAACTGAAATCAAGAGTAGGCCACTTAACCAACTGAGCCGCCAAGGAGCCCCTATATTTTTTATTTTAAGTGAGCTGTATGCCCAACATGGGGCTCGAACTCACGACCCCGAGATCAAGAGTCGTATGTTCTACCAACTGAGCCAGCTAGGAACCCCTGGAATAAATTTTAACAACATTTTTAAAATGACAAAGTACTGTCTTTTTACAATATTTTAATTTGGTCCACAATCTTCATTCTCATTTCATAGACTAGCTTTTTATGTCTTTTATTTAAACGAATAGGTCTTGAGAAAAAATAAAGGATGGCTCAGTTATTATGTGTGATAATTAATCTCTGAAATTAAAAACTGTCCTCTGTCCTACTGATTTACAAAGAACCTTTTAACGGGCAAAAAAAAACTGCTTAATAATCTGCCTTCTGAAAAATAAAAAAAGCCAATAATTTTTTGCAGGTGAAAGGGCTTCTCTTCAAGATAACACACGGTTCCAGTTTTTAAATCTTATATGAGGGTTAATGTACTAATTATTTTTGACATTGTGAAGGTAGCCCATTTGAAAAAGGGCTGAAAGAAAGAATTTTCCCAGCCTCCTGCGACCTCACTTTCCCTCCTAGTAGGCGTGGCCCCCAAAGTCCCAGAACCATAAATAAATCAAGAATCACACTCATGGTTACAGCAGGGCACAATTACAGGCTTTGACAATTCCACCAAAGAGACACCAGGGGGCACTGTAGGACCATGTTTCGTGATTTTAGGCGCCATTTTACCCTTGGACTTGGGAAAATAATTTCTTGAAAAAACTGTTAACCTTCTGAGCTCCGGACGTCATTTTATTTATTACTTTCAATATGTTATTGCCACTCATCTTAACAAGCTGGGCTTAGAAGGTTATTTTAAAGGACAGTGCTCTAAAAAGAGAGATACAATCAACCTTCCTCTTTGTTTTACCTCCCTGTGGAATGTCTCTCTGGTGTATGTGTGTGTGTGTGTGTGTGCGCGCACGCGCGCGTGTGTACACGTTTTATTGTTAGCTTTACAATTGAAGAAGAACCATTCAGAGGATCCAAAACTAAACTGCAGGGGATGTCCTTCACAAAATCTTGTTGTTTCAGGCAAAGGGGTTTGTTTTTTCATTGTTATTACCTCTGTAACTATCTTCACTCATTTACTGATTCAATATCAGCAAATTTTTATTGAAGCCCTTAATGTGCCAGGGCACACCATGCGACAGGAGCCACGTCCCATCCCTCATGATGACAAGGTGATTCTCTTCACTCCTATGAGCCAGATTTCGTCTTAGAGGTCCCAAACTCATAAGTGAAAGGGGACACTTTTGTTTAGATCATGTTTCTTTTCATTGCTGTCCAGAAATAAGATTTTTTTTCTCAAGAAAATAATAAAAATCACTGCTTTCTATATGTGACCGTCTCAAACTGAGCATATGAGGGATTCAAACTGTCTTTCTGGAACCGCATGCAAAGTGACTGAATTTTTATTAGTCAAATAAAATGGATGCTTGTCGTTTTCTGGATTTTTTTTTCCTTTCAAAGCCCCATGTCGATTAGAATGAATTACAGTGTTTTGAAATTCAGCAAGAAACCGAGGACAGTGCACCACTCTTGGCATCTAAGGGAGCATGTTTCTGGACTCAGCTGGACCCTGCTTGGCAGAGCCCGCACCCAGGGCTGGTCAAAATGGGATACAAGAAGTCTGTTTCCTCCTCTTCCCCACTTCCTTTAGTCCCAGTGGTTTGTAAAAATGAGGCAAGAGTACTGTGACACAGACATTTTTACGTCCATTATCTCACCTAATGCTCATGGTGACCCCACAAAATATACCCATTTCCCCAGCTGAGCAAACTGAGACTTGAAGAAGTTAATTCTTTGCCCAAGGCCACAAAACCTGCATCCAAACCCAGGCGCATTCGCCTCCAAATTCGTCTTCTGCTACTCAATATAAACCTCCCAAAGACTGAAAATGACACTGACGTGTGCTTATGCAAACCCACCTATCTCCTTGCTGTGCACACAGCCGGACTACATATCCCAGCCTCCCTTGCAGTAAGGTGTGGCCTTGTGAGTGGCTTCCGGTCAGTGGAATGTGAGTAGAAGCGAGGCAGTCCCCGCCCCCCTCCCCCGCACCTTCCAGGCCTGCCCATCTCTCCTACACCATCTTTCACTCCCTCTCTCTGCCTGTCTCAGTCCAACAACTAACTTCTAGGCTGTCGGGAATGGAAAAGCCACAGAACACAAAGTGCTTGGGTCCCTGAATCACCACATGGAAGGTGCCCACTGAACACTGACATTATTGGATCCATAAGCAAGGTATATAACTTCTATTATATTAAGTCACTGTGATTTGTGTTGTTTGTTAAGTAGTCAACCTTTAATAAATAATATGCAACGATGCAAGGAAAGATGATGGCATCCATGAAGACTTCCTTTCCCCCAACCAGGGGCCCTGGGGCCTTGCTCTGCTTCTGTGATAATGACCTTGTCACAGTCTCCCTGCTCATTAGTAAAAGAAGGGCATAGAACCAACTGATCTCTGAGCCTTTATCCTGATCTGAGAAAACCTTATAATTCCTCACCCACTGCAGCCCGTGTCCCCACTATTCATCCTTCTTTGTAGGAACAAAGTTGCTTGGACCAGGAATGGCTTGACCCAAACTCCTACACATGTGGGAGTTTTCCTTTTTGTATAACACCTTTCCTCCACCTGCTGTGCAGCCATAGACAGATACACTTCTCTCAACCACGGTAGATATGTGAGATGTAACTTGTACCATCAGGGGGATGGGTATCTTTAAACAGCTTTGGCCTGGAATGTCATAATCTCCCCCAAGCCCTCTGTGGTCTGCAAGGGAATAATAAGCACCTTCCACCAAGAGTAGGGCTGACTGCAGATCAAGACGTTGACCACTGTTGGGCATGAGGAGAATAAACAGAAGGCATTCTGCTCTTTGAAGGCACTGAGTCTTTAATTGATGTCACTTTGACGTCTATAAAACATTATACCCAAGATATTAAGAATATCTCCAGTGGTTTGTGTGATACCGTTTTCTGTCACTGAATGTGATGGGCTCAAAATGAAGACAATGTTAATACAGAGAAAGATGGAACTGAGATTTTTAATCGCACCGACTCCTAGCCAAATCAGGAAAGGAGTGTGCTGTTTGCAGCTGGGATTCCAGCTGGGTCCCCGATGCTGAAATTAATTCTGCCCTCTTCTGGCCTGCCATGGCACCTCCAGTGAAAAGCTGTGAGTCTCACAAATCACTCCTGGGCCTGCAGCATCCACCCCTCCAGAAACTCCCTGTGGGCAGGGAACTTGGCCTTATCATCCCCGTGGCCTCACAGCGCCGTTGGCAGGCATTTGTTGAATTGGATACTACTGAGGTTTCTAGAGAGCCAGTGAGGGTTAAGACCTGGTTTTTTAAGTTGTGACAAATTGGGGGTACAGGTGTAAAAACCCAAATCCTGGTTACATGTGGTGGCAGTAATGTCCTGTCTGGATGTGTCAGGAAAGAAAGGGGCGGAGTACATGCTCTTAATATTAAAATATAAAATATTAAAATGAATTGGATTAACTGTTATGGTGAACACTGATTTTCCTCCTTCCTCTCTTCTTGTGTCACAATTCCTCCTCTGATCTCAGGAGGGGGAGCTGGCGTGGGTGGGATGGATGCTGAACTCAGGCTTGGCCATTCACTATCTCTCCTCCGTCACACTCACTGGCCGCATAAAACCCATGCCTGGGAATTTTCCGCTGAACCATGGCCCTCTCTACTTCTTCCCTTCCAGGTTGTTTTTCTGTCCCTTGTAAACTGAAGAATCCTGACTACTCAAGCCATTGGCAGGACCCACAATACGTATCGCTCTAAGGCACCGGCACCTGGCTCAACTCAACTTATAAATTACCATAATTACCAAGGGCAAAATCCAAGGTTAATGATGAAACAAATTAATGCATATTTAAAATATATAAAAGTGGTCCATAACTACTACACGATGAAATAAGGTTAATTAAAGTAATTTTCAAAATATTAACAGAACCATAGTTCCAGCAAGTGCAGGAACATTATCAGCACATTTGAATCATTAAAGGATTTAAACAATGTATAGAGCCATAGAGGGAGCATTCACATTTGTGAAGGTCAAAAAAGGATACACCATGTAGCTTTCTTTCACGTGTGTGAGCCTCTTTTGTTGTTCCATGCTGTAGCATTACTACATATAAGATTTAAACTGCTCTAATATTATTTGTAGATTTCTATTCATGCAAAAGGGGGAATTGCTTCTAGGAAAAATAATTGATGGAGTTTAACCATTCACCAACGGACAGTTATTTGTAGGTACTTAAACGTGAAGATTTAGCCGAGCATGGTAATCTGTCATTTTTAGTGCTTATTTGACTGTCTATAAGAACACAATTGAGTACAAAGCGGCAATGTTTCTATAGTGCTACGGCTGCTTTGATTGATAACAAGAAGATACAGCTCCCATTTTTAATTTTTAAAATGCAAGATTATTCTGGAGTAAATTAACCTAATCACACAGCTCAAGTAAATTAATGTCAGTTCATTACCTAATAGCAAAAATAATATTAACCTAAAGAATCTAAATCCACTTCTGACACATATTCAATTTTTATAATGTTACGGTGACAGTTTTTTTCTGGGTTATATGTGGTGGTTTCCAGCATGAGCTTCTCTGCTAATTGGAAACGTTGAAAGTGAGAACACAAATATTCCCATGGTGTTGAAAAAGGTTGCTTCCAGAATTGATCTAGCTATATTACAATTCAGACACCGCTTCACTGAAACACCTTTGGGTATTTTGCATGGCAAGCCCGCTGTAAATTCATCCAGTGAGAAGGACTCAGAGCTTTTGCTCCTGTGGCAAAGTGGATTTTTTCCAAGGCAGCCCGGCAGCTCTCATGTGGAGAATCCAGGTTTTCTGGCCATCGCTCCACCCCACTCCTGCCCCCACTGTCCGCTCTGGGAGAGTCCACAGCATCAGCAATGTCTCCCCCAGCACCCTGGGGGGCTGGTACCTAGATTCTCCCAAAATGGGGCCGCATGTGGGTCACACAGACTGGAGGAAAGGCCCTGAGCTCACAAAATGTCTCCTTGGCTTTCGCAGCTTTCAAAGTTGGGAAATTTATGTTGCAACCTTGAGAGAGACAGAGTAAATACAGAGCAGGCCAGCTATTTGTTTTCCTGTTGACGAACTCTGCGAGTTCAGACTGGAAACCCTCCAAGGACTGAAGTCTCTCCTCAAAAAGCAAAGTGTTAACCCTGAATGCTTGGGCTGCTTTTCCCGCCAGTTCTGCACCTCTCTGTCTCCCATCTAGAAAGTTCCAGAATATCTCTGGGCTTCCGCTGGCTATTTCTCTTGCTCGCTGATGAGTCTGTTCCCGTTTATCACCAGGGCCAAAGATGGTGAAGGAAAAAGCCAAGTGACCACACGGGAGAGCAACTGTGAAGAATGTCTTGCAGAAAGGCTGGCTAGAGCTGGGCCCTACGTGCTGAGCAAAACTTGCTTAGACCGGGGAAGTGAGTCACATATTTAGAACCAAACTTTTCTCCCTTCATGTATTTGCCACACGCTCCTCTGCAGTCATGGTTTTCATCTTAGAAATCGTTATTCTTCTCACTGGAAATGTCACAAGTTAGCACGACTTTTATCTGTTGGTGTTGTTTTCCTGGACATGAGACATGCAGTTGATAGAACAGTCTGGGTAAAATGATTTTAAATCCCTTAACCACTCCTTATTTTTAGTATGATCCACTGTCTTTGCCATTTACAAATTTTAAATATAATCTTTTTGTAAGTATGAAATTACTACATCCTCTCTATGGGAAACATGGGAAATGGGTATAAAATTTTAAAAATATTGTTTGTATTCTCATCACCCACAGTTAAGCATTTTTAACATTTTGACGTATTTCTCTCGCTCTCTCTCTGCTAGTTATACTATCTGCATGCTGATTTTTTTTCATTTGATCTTATGTCATAAATATCTTCTCAACATTTATTAGCAATAATCTTCAAAACTGAGATTTTTAATGACTTTGATAATATTCCATCATTGGAATGGACTATCATACTCTTAACTAGTCTCCTATTGTTGGATGTTATAAGTAGCATTCCAGGAAACTCGTTTCTACGTAAGTCTTTGGCCACATCTCTCAGTAATTACTTATGATAGATTCCTAGAAGTAAAATTACTGGGTCAAAGTGTAGGATCAGTGTTGAGGTTCTTAATACATTTTGCCAAACTGCTTTTTCCAGAGGACGCCTATCAGTTTACGCTCCCACCAGCAGCGACTGAGATGCCTTGGCTTGCTGTGTTCTTATCCACTTGGAGGATTGCTGGCTTTCATCTTGGCCAGTATAATAGATACTTCTGCTGTTGGCACAGGTGGTGTGGCCCAGGGATGGGGAAGGTGGTAGACTGGTAGTCAGGAGACTTGGGCTTGAATTTGGGAATGGAATTCTTCCATTAATCAGCTCTGTGACTTTGTGGAAAGCCCTTTGCAGAGAGGATAAAAATCTGGAATGGTGAGGCACCTGGGTGGTTCAGTCAGTTGAGTGTCTGACTCTTCATCTCAGCTCGTGTCATGATCCCAGGGTCATGGGATCAAGCCCTGCATTGGGCTCCACACTAAGCGCAGAGTCTGTTTAAGATTCTCCATCCCCCCTCCTTCCACCTCTCTCCCCAACTCTCACTCTCTCTCTAAGAAAATTTAAAAAATTGGAATGGTAATGAATGCCCAGATGGGATAATAAATAAGAAAATGCCTTGTAAATATAAAATGTAAGGTTTTCTTACTACATAATTTACTATCACTACCCATTGCTACCAGTAGCTAAGAAAAATTAGGAGTTGAGTGTGCAAATTACAACAAAAAATGAAATGTTATGGAAATGTTGATTTAAGGTTTTCTTTTAAAACCTTAAAACCTTTAAACCTTAAAACCTTTAAAAAGAGGAGGTGAAGTTCTTATTAGCATATTTTCTCATGTTTCTTTCTGAGCTCACACACAAAAAATTATGCAGTTTCCAAAATCTCAGATGAGCCTAACAGTGATGTATGAATATTGGATATTGTTTTGGATCAGGCAGACGAAACCAATAGTTAACGCTTTTATGGAAGGTGGATTTGGGTGTCAGTGGCTCTTAGATGGAGATGGCAGAAACTCAAGGAAACTTTCAGTCTCAACGGCGGTAACTCAGTGCAAAGCCTTCCCCCTAATCAGGCTGCTCTGTTCCCGTCACCCCATCACGTGAACCACCCTCCACATTCTTTCCCTCTTCTGCCCATTGATCTCTAGCTGCTTTTCCCTTGAGGTTTGCCCAGGATCTCCTTTCTCCTGAAGTCTTTCCCAGCTACCCTCAAGTGAGAGCTTTCTCGTTTTTAGATTCTTCCCTGTGAACAACCACCCCCACCCCCGACCCCAGGCCAGCTCTGGATTGCCCACTGCTTTGTAAGATCCTTTCATTATTTCCAGTGCATCAATATTTCCTCCCCATCTACACTGTCAATAATTTGAAGAAGAGATTCTTCCCTTGCATTTGCAACTCTATGCACACTCTTGGCCCGAAATCAAGTTGCCCCTGAGGTTGACAAAGAAATAAAGTTTTACCCGGGGCCAAGAAGTCATTTTCCCAGTAACTCCCACTGGGGAAACTTGCTCTAGACCTTGTCTCTCTTGGCTTGAGGGGCAGGGAGGGCAAATCAGTGCCTCCAGCCACACTGCTTCTGGGGCCTATTTTTCCCTCATTAATTGTGCTGACAGGATAAGAATAGCGCACAACCCAGCAGCAGCAAAGGCTAATGTGGACAGTTTTATTCTTTCCTCACTTTTTCCTTCACCCTACTCCTCCTGAGTCACCTTCTACCCTCCTTGCTAAATATATACCTCCTTTCTGATTAAATGTCACTGTTGTTTTTTTTTAAACAAAGCTAAAGAAGAGGTTGAGTTTCAGTATAATCATTATGATTCCCAAAGAAATATTAATGTTCTGAAGGCAACAATGTCATATTCACATTTTAGAGAGGTGCAACGTGATTACATCTCAGTGTCAATTCTACACACATTCCGATTTCCAAAGACTTACGGAGGACATGTGTGATTGTAAGAAACAGAAAGCCACCCAAATTATTCAAGTCAAAGGACAGAACAGAAGTTAAGGGAGCCACCCCAGCCTTTCCAGCACATCAAGCTTGAAATCTGTGATTTATGAAAGAGAATCCTGGTTTTTCAAGGCAGTGAGAAGGACTGTGCTGGACAAAGGAATTGCTACAATATAGACAGGTAAAATTCTCTGTTCCTCATCAGGCAACTGGTAGAGTTCAGAGAGCCCTTTTGGTTTTGCAGAGCTGTGAGAGAAGGCTGCTGACGCCTGGTTTCCGCCCTAATGGAATATAAAGATTGCAACCATGTACGTCTACAATTGGGGCATTAGGTCCTGGGCAATGACCCAAGACAACTTTCCTCAGACTTTACAACATAGTTACAAAAAGAGCATTTGGCAACTGTCCTGAGAAGAGGTTCTGAGAAAGAGCTGCACGACCCAGCCAAATATAATTGCCTCCCCAAATTAGGTCAAAGTTGTCAGAGTGAGTTGAAGACCTGGAGGCAGAAGTGAGAGCACTGACCAGTCAATCAGTAAACAAATTCGCTATTGGCCTTCTGCAGAAGCCAGTTCTGGAGAATCTCTCTGCTTTACGAGCAATAATGTTTTAAGAAAATATATCAGAAGGACAAGAAATCGAAGTTGGCCATTGCTACCACCGAAGGGAATCATTCCATAATCCAGAACTTTCAACTACTTCTTTCTTTCCATGCCATGTCACATTTTGTTTTCATTTGAGTGCCCTTTTATTTGTAGAATCATCTCATAACTGTTTTTCATGGCTGCCGAAACAAAGATACTGGATAAGGGTGCGAACGGCTTCCGACGCGTGGCCCTTCCCAGTTTGGGGAACAGCGGAGCTTTACCCTGGCTCCCAGACTCAGCCATGCCAATCTCGTTCCACCCTCCGCCTTCCAGCCCCCGGTCTTCTCCGCTTCCACAAACCCAGGCAAGATGGAACCGAGCCTGTTGCTGATGTTGCTAGCAGTGAGCAGATGAAGTGGCCGTCTACTGAATCTACCAAGGCCTAGCTGCAGCGATAAAGTTAATACTACCTCAGACTCCAATCCTGGGTGGTAGACCAGTTCCATGGGTTGACTTAACAGGATCTGCCCTCCTTAAGCCCCTTAACCTGTAGACCTTGCTTCCCAGGTGCCACAGCTGTTGAACTTAAGGAAACTTCAAAGGATAACTTTGAATTCAAAGTTCAAAAGAGAGAATTAAAGTCAAACAAAATCGGTCTGTAGAAGAGGTTGAAAGTGCTGTCCAAATGGCCCACGCGCTTGCTGACGTTCCCAGCCTCTCTCTGCTAGTTGGTCCAGGGGCCATGTGACTCCCTTTGGCCAAAAGCCTTATGAGCAGAAGGGTTGACAGTCTCTGCACCACTGTGGCCCAGAATGCTCACCAGCAGAAGTGATTCCAACCCTCCCCGCCCCCCCCCCCCCCCGCCTCCTTCCTGCTTCACGGCCCCTGGAAACCACATATTCACACGGGTGGCGCCTGGATCCCTGAGTCCCTGGATGGAAGAGTGCCTCCCAACCCAGGAAGCAAACCGTAGTCTGAGGGCTAAGCCACGGATTCCAGTGTTTATTTATTATTTCGTATAATAAAGCCTATCTTTTAAAACGCGTTGATTGTTTTTTCTTTTTAATCACATTTCTCCGGGAACTTCGTGCTCTTCAGAGAGGCTCGCGACGAGTGTAAGTGACTGTAAATGAGCGGCTCACGCACTATATCCATGCCACCAGTGAGCAAGGCGTTAAAGAAAAAAGAGGCCATCCCAAATCAGATAACACTTTATACAGTGACTAAACGTCTGAACTGATGGTTCCGTGGATCCAATAAAACAGCTGACTTTGGCACTCAAAGGTCTTATTCTGATACAGTCATTTATTTTCTCCAAGACCCTAAGTAATTTAATCTTGTCCTTGCTTTGGTTTTAAGATGTAGAGAAGGACGTGCCTCAGAGGGTTTTGGTGGGCAATAAAAATAACTGTAAAGCACTTTTCCGGCACAAAGTGCTGCATAAATGCTTAATGATTTCCTTTAATGATATCACGGACAGGGGCACTGTACTTTTAGGTGAAATATTTTCATTTGAGTTATAGCATGTAATACTCCAGATGTCGAGGCCTGATGGATGGCTGAAATAAGGATCTTTTGTTTTTCTGGAGTCTGGATAATTTAATCATTCTCCTTTATCTCCAAAAATTACACTTAATTAAACATATGCAGGGCTCAGATCTCACAGAGGAGGCTAGTGACAGTGTATATAGAGAGGGGACTTTTCCAGACACCATGAATGAGACAGTCTTAAAGCCAACAGTTTTGTTCATGAATTCTGCTTTTAAGGAAAAAATACCCACTTGGGCACTTTTTAAATTTTTTTCAATTTCTTTATTTTTATTTACTTATTTATTTATTTATTTTATTTATTTATTTATTTATTTATTATTTTGGGGGCACTTTTTTTTTAAATAACCTACTTTGATTTAGAAAATCATAGCCTTATGTTATACTGAGTGCGGGTTAGAATAGCAAAGGGTGGGCATTGCTCTCTCGTCTACCATGGAGGGGCCACATTCTTCTCTGGAATTATTATTCAAAGCAAAAAGTAAGAAGGAAAAAGGCAGCGACAAATTTTTTTTTTTTTTTTTTTTTTTTTTTACAAAAATGTAGTTCTAGGGACACCTGGCTGGCTCAGTCAGTGCAGCATGTGACCTTGATCTTGAGGTTGTGAGATCTGGCCCCACGTTGGGTGTAGAGATTATTTAAAAATAAAATCTTTAAAAAAAACAAAAACAACTCCCCCCCAAATGTAGTTATAGAATCCTTTTATTATTTTCTATGCATGTCATAAACTAAATGAGTTTGAGAAACTCTGCTTTGCAGGTCAGTTCGCCAACCTCTAAGAGTTCATTCCATCCAGGCTTCCAACTTCCAAGTTATTCCAACTCTCAAACACCAGCTGTACCTCTCCCCTGGCCACGCATCCTCTCATGGCAGCTACCATCCACCCATGTGTACTTTGTGCCAGCTTTTGTCCAACACAGTAAATGCAGTCTCGAGTAATCCACACCATAGTCCTGTAGGGTAGGAGTTCTTTATCCCATTTTTCAGATAAGGGAACGATGCTCAGCAAAGTTAAATAATTAACTCCAAGTCATGTAGCTAGCAAGAAGCAGATTCTGGATTCGAACATGGTCCAGCTGCTCCTGTGGTTGGGCTGATAAGCCCTCCACTAATGTGCCTTTTCACACAGCTCCGTCCTTAGATGGTGAGGAAGGGAAGGGGGAGGGTGGAGAAAGGAAGGAAAGGAAAGTGAGCAAAACGACTGCTCCTTCTTTTTCTTAGAAGTGTAGAGCTGAAAACAACCAGCCACTTTGCACATTTTTTAGAAAAAGAAACAGATACTCAGACAAGTGAAATGGCTTTTACAAGGTCACCACTGTACCTTGAATAAATTAAAACTAAACACAGTATGTTGGGGCCAGAATCGGTATCCAGGATTTCCAACTCCCAGGTCTGTTCTTTCCACCATAGTATCCCCTGTCCCATTCCACCTTTCATTAAAAAAATAATAATTTAGGGGCGCCTGGGTGGCTCAGTCGGTTAAGCGTCCGACTTTGGCTCAGGTCATGATCTTGTGGTTCGTGAGTTCAAGCCCTGCATCGGGCTCTGTGCTGACAGCTCAGAGCCGGGAGCCTGTTTCAGATTCTGTGTCTCCTTCTCTCTCTCTCTGACCCTCCCCCGTTCATGCTCTGTCTCTCTCTGTCTCAAAAATAAATAAACATTAAAAAAATTTTAAAAAAATAATAATTTAAATTAGTGAGTTTACCTCATATATATATATGTATATATATATATATATATATATTTACTTATTTATATTATTTTTACATATTTATATATATAAATAGTTTAAATTGTTGCAATGACCTGGAATAGCCACCTGTCATACACACTTGTGTGGAGGGGAAGGTCAGCCCCTAAATTCACTCACTGTTCATTCAACTCACGTTTTAGACTATTTCCCCTGGGTAGGGCTCTGTGTCAGGGTCAGAAGACAGTGTCAAACTGGACTGATTGGTCCCTGCAGACGTGAGCAGTTTTCAGCCTAATTAATGTAAAATTTAATGACTTTTATCATATACCAAGGGTCAAGAGAAAAAAGTAGTGAAATTGATCCAAAACGTTGATTCTTAACAGTATCCTTTCACTACTTGAATCCTTTGCCTATTTTTTTAAGTTCATTTATTTATTTTGAGAGAGAGAGAGAGAGAGCACGAGCAGGGGAGGGGCAGAGAGAGAGAGAGAGAGGGAGGGAGAGAGAGAATCCCAAGCAGGCTCCACTCTGTCGGCTTGGAGCCCAACATGGAGCTCCATCCCATGAACAGAACAGTGAGCTCATGACCTGAGCTAAAAATCAAAGAGTAGGACACTTAACCGACTGAGCCATCCAGGTGCCCCCCTCCCTTGCCTATTTCTTTTTTTTTTTTTTTTTTTTTAAATTTTTTTTTCAACGTTTTTTATTTATTTTTGGGACAGAGAGAGACAGAGCATGAACGGGGGAGGGTCAGAGAGAGAGGGAGACACAGAATCGGAAACAGGCTCCAGGCTCCGAGCCATCAGCCCAGAGCCTGACGCGGGGCTCGAACTCACGGACCGCGAGATCGTGACCTGGCTGAAGTCGGACGCTTAACCGACTGCGCCACCCAGGCGCCCCGCTCCCTTGCCTATTTCTATAGTAAGTGAGACATTTTTAAATATGGTGAAGGAAGGCATTTCATTTATTCACCGAATATTTGTTACACACCTACTGTGTGCAAGGAAACTTCTAGGCAGTTGGGATGCATTGCTAAGCAAAATAGACAAAAATATCTACCCTCATGGAGATTGTATCCTAACTGGGAGAGACAGGAAAGAAAGAATGACCACAACGAATCAGTAAAGTATGTATTTTTTTAGAAGGTGACGGGGGTTAGAGAAAAACAAAAAAATCAAAGGGTACGTGGAGTTTGGAATTTAGAGGGCAAATGGGGCAGGTTGCAATTCTAAATAGGATGTCCAGAGCAAGCCTCACTGACAATGTCTGAGCACACTTGAAGGTGACACAGTTAGGCTTGTGGATTTCTGGGGGTGGGGGGAGAACATTTCATCAGAGTGAACAGTCAGTGCCGGGCCATCAGGTAGGAGCCGTCAGCAGGCCATGTTGCTGAAGCACAGTGAGCAAGAGGCAAAGTAGAAGAGGTCAGGGAGCTAAGCGGGGCAGGGGTCATGGCTCAGGCAAGGCCTCATAGCCCACTGTGAGGACCCGGCTTTACTCCAAGTGAGACGGGGAGTCCCTGAGCAGTTGCAGGCAAGGCAGTGACAGCAAGAGACTTGGGTTTTAAAGGACCACTCTGGCTTCTGTGCTGGGAACAGAGTTCAGGGGCGAGAGTAGAGGCAAGCAGACCAATGCGACGATACTAAAGCATCACGTGGAAATAATCCAGAGAGACGAACGTGGTCCAGATCAGGGGGCTAGCAGAGGAGCCGGGAGACATGGTTGGATTCTGGATACATTTTGAAGATAGAGCCACGGGTTTTCCGGGCAGCCTGGATGTGAGGAGAGGAGATGAGGAAAAGAGAAGAGCCCAGGGTGACGCCAAGGTTTTTAGCTTGAGCAGCTGGAAGACCATTACCTGGATGGGGGAGATTGTGGGTGGAGCCAGCTTGCAGCTGTGAATTCAGGAACTGAGATGTGGTCACTAGAGGTGTGAATCTGGGTTCGAAGGAAGGTGTGATTTGGGGAGTTACCCGCTCCCCACCCCCCGCCCCGCCGCCGCCCTGTCCCCATGAAAGCCAAGAAACTGGACAAGATCACCAACGGGCTTATGCTATCTGCTAAAAGCTGGTGAGAATGACCTATCCACCTAAATGGAGAATTTCATTTTCCCGAAAATGTACGAACAGGGAGAAATGATTAAGAGCAAGAGAATCGTTTGACAATGATTTATTTTTTAAACAGCTCCTGAAAGAAAAACAAAACCAGGGAAGCAAATTTAATTTTTAAATTTATTTTTCTCAATTATGGTCACAGCCTTTGGCCAGGGGCCTGAGGCCACCGTACAGAAAGCTTACAAATGTTTGGGCAAGGAGCAAGCACGGAATTTCTTGTGTGCACGAAGACACTGGCACCAGACAAAACCAGAAAGTGCAGTAAAGTCCCAGAGCCCACGTTCTTTCATTGAGAGACTAAGTTTCATGTCTGCAGAGCGGCCCCAGGATCCAAGAGATAGGGCACGCACAGATCCCCAGTGAGAGAGACCCCTAAGTAAGTGCCATGTGACCTCTATTGTACTGGCAGATACTTAAACAAAAATTTCTACCCTTTTGAAACCTACTATCATTACCATCATGAATGAGAGACTGAGGCTTTCCCGTTATTCTAGAATCTCCTCAAAATGGTAATAATGTTCGGATTGTGAAGTGACCCGTGCCAAGTCATTGATTACTGCATTCGTCTCCTGAGCAGCTATGGAAAGTCATCTCGGCTCCACCCGCGAGTACAAGGGAGAAGTGAGCGCGCCCTGCAGGGGGCAGCTGGCACCTGTCCCAGAAAGGCTGCCGCAATCCTCGCTCAGCAGAGGAACCACCTTCTCAGTCGGCTTCCCACTGGCCTCACCTCTGCATCCTGCCATCCCGTGCTGCCAGCACAACCAACCGAAGCTTTTTGGCAAGGTATCCGGCAATATGAGGTTTGCCTCCTAAAGTAAATGTGCTCTCAGGAAGTCACTCCATGGCTGCAGTTAGTTAAGAGCAACCGCATGCGTTTGCTTTATCCCCAGAGCTGCAAAGCACCGTCGTCCGCAGGATTCGACGCAGCAGGGCCGAGCGATTAGATCCCAGCATTCTTCCGCCTTACACCATTCCCCAAAGAGTACTTTGGTGTCCCCTTCCCTCTATAGTGCCCCAATTGCTACATATCATAATGATCTCTCTCTCTCTCTCTCTCTCTTTTTTTTTTTTTTTTTTTGGTCACACTACACGTGCCCAAGTCTATGAGTGCCCAATAACCCAGATGTTGTGTGATGGTGAACCAATCTCTTCTCACTTTGTGACTTTAAATTCCCCTGTAAGCTACAGATGGGAGCCCCGTGTGCCTATATTTCCACAAGCCAGCCCTCTCATTCCAAGCCACCCTCCAAGGAAATTCTTGTTCTACCGGCATCAATGCGGCTGCTGTAATTGCTCATAAAGCCATCCATGGGACTTTGCGGCAGGCGCCTTTCCTAAGCTCTGTAATTAATTCTTGGAAAGCCATAGAAGGAGCTTGTTCAGAGCACTGTTAAATCAAAAGCAGGCTTCCTGTTGGCCTGCTCACATGGAGCCCTCGTAGTTTGAAACAGATAATGAACCAGGCTGAAGAAATCTCCGAACAACCCTTCATTCTCCAGCTGTAGAATCTATGTGCCACCCAAGACAGAAATAGCGTGCATGGGCCATATGCTGATGCAGAGATCACGGTGCTTCTGAGGCACAGAAGACCTTGGAGCATGAACTTTAACTACCGGCCAGACCCTTGTTTGCTTACATTATTTTCTTTAACTCATTTGTTCGCCTGCTTGTTTGTTTGCTCATGGACACTGAGATTGTTTTGATATAAAAAACATTTCAGAAAGATGTGTGGCTGTGGTACGTACCATGAGCTGAAGGGGCTGACTAGTCGAGCTGATGGTTGGGCACTGGTCTACGTGCATCTGCTTGCTTACGATGATAATAACAATAGTAAAGCTACAATTCATTGAGTGCCAGCTGTGTCCAAGCAGTCTTTGACCCTTGTGCATACATTCTGCCACGAACCCTGAGAAGACAAAGTGATTGACTCTGTCGTACAGATTAAAGCCTGGTGTCGTAATGTCGTTGTGTTCTACAGGTGACCTTAGGGGAATAAGGCAGATTATAGCTTTCTTTCTCCCTGCCTAAATAAAACTGCTTATGTGAAAGCACAGGCCCTTATCCACATTAAATACTCAATACACGTGCGTACTGCTTCAGTGAAACTCCCACTTGGTCACTAGTTTTAAAGGGAACTTGTCACTTTCCGATAGTAGTGGTTCTCAACTGAGTGTGATCTTGCTCCCTAGGGGGACAGTCGGTAATGTCTAGGATCATTTTTAATCATCACAGTTGGGGAGGGAGGCTTTGCTACTGGCATCAAGTACGTAGAGGCCAAGGATGGTACCAAACCTTCTACAATGCACGGGACAGCCTCCTCCACACCCAACAAATAACTACCCAGCTCAAAATATCAGTAGTGCTAAAGTTGAGAGATCTCTTTAGGACAGAACAACCAATAGATCGTCATTTGTTGATTAATATTTAAATTATAAGTGTCAGGGGGCTCCTGGGTGGCTCAGTCGGTTGAGCGTCCGACTTCGGCTTGGGTCATGATCTCACAGTCCGTGGGTTCAAGCCCCGCGTCAGGCTCTGTGCTGACAGCTCAGAGCCTGGACCCTGCTTCCAATTCTGTGTCTCCCTCTCTCTCTGACCCTCCCCCGTTCATGCTGTTGAGAGGCCTGAGAAAATTAAAACTTAAAAGCTTAAGTTACGGGAAACTGAAACCTAACCAAGCTTAACCAGCTTGTTCCGCTTCTGTACAATTGTTTGGCGTGCCCATGTATTCCTGATCAATCATTGTTGCCTGGCACATCTGTGTATTTCTGATCAATCATTGTGATACCCGTACCCCCGGTTGTGGTCTGACCTAAAGGCAGGAACCAATCGAATACTGTTAAGTGTCCAACTTTAAACACCAACCAATCGCAGCTCTGTAACTGTGGAAAATTCCTGATTTCCCCATGACTTGTTTGTACCTGTCTATAAAAGGGGTGTAAAAACCTCTCTCAGGACCTCTCGGCGTCACCGGCAACGAGGGCGCAGAGGTCCAGGTTCGAACCTGCAATAAATGACCCTTGCTGCTTAGCTTTGACTCTGGACTCTGGTGGTTCATTTTTGGGGGTCTCTTAGACTCTGGGCATTTCACTGTCTCTCTCTGTCTCAAAAATAAATAAACATTGGGGCACCTGGGTGGCTCAGTCGGTTAAACGGCCAACTTCGGCTCAGGTCATGATCTCACGGTCAGTGAGTTCAAGCCCCGTGTCAGGCTCTGTGCTGACAGCTCGGAGCCTGGAGCCTGCTTCCAATTCTGTGTCTCCCTCTCTCTCTGACCCTCCCCCGTTCATGCTGTCTCTCCCTGTCTCAAAAATAAATAAATGTTAAAAAAAAATTTTTTTAATAAATAAATAAATAAACATTAAAAAAAATTTTAAATAAAAAAATAAAAAAATAAATTATAAGTGTCAAATCCTCCCCCCTCCCCCGCAAATAGTTATTCCCATAGGCTCTGATGTTAGATCGCATACTAGAATTGGCCAAAGACGTATCCTTTACATTCCAAAATTCAGACGGGTATCTAGCACAAATATTAATGCCACATACCTTGGGTTGGGAGACACCTGAGAAAGATCGGGATGCCAAGGTCAATCTCGTATTTGGGAGTTGATGTTGAACTATCATGTGAAGTGAAAATCCAGCCACTATACCAGTATGAAAATTGGCTGCCCCTAAGATCCACACCAAATCAGAAAAACATTTCAACAAATTGCAAAGAACCAATGATATAGAGACCATGTTGTCGATCCATGATGACATAAAAATTATAAGCCAACAATAAACAGGAGAGCAAAATCTTTAAACAATATTTTTGGAAAAGAAAAAATACACATCTAAATAATCTTTGGATTAAAGAATAGCTCATACTACTTTATCATTTGCTTTTGTCACTTAATAATCTACCATAAACATTTCTCCCATACCTTTAGGGTCTTTCTAAAATATGACTTTTCAGGGCAACGTGATATTCCAAGGCATGGATAGCGTATAATTTATGTAACCAATCCCTATTTAGACAGGTTTACATTATTCTCCAGTTTTAGCTATGATAAGTAATGCTACAATGAACATGAAACATTAACATTTTTATTTCATTGCTCACAAATCTAGTTTGCACCATTAAGTTCTTCTTGTGTTGCTCAGTTAAAATGTTCCCAGTTGGAGACCAGTTGTAGAACAACTTTATCTGAAGGGAAAGAAGCCACAAGAGAAAGAAGAAAGAAAGAAAGAAAGAAAGAAAGAAAGAAAGAAAGAAAGAAAGAAAGAGGGAGGGAGAGAGAAAGGAAGAAAGAAAAGAGAAGGGAGAAAGGAAACCCTGCATTTTAGATCTTTCCGCAAATATGATTGTTCCAGGAAAATATCAAGCCACTTGCTAGTGGTTTGTGTCACCATTTGAAGAAGAGTAAGGAAAAGGGCAGTGCAGATACTGCATTATCAGATGCTGCCATTACAATTTGTAGATCTCACACATGCGTATGTAAATAACAGATGCCAACTTCTTTCCTCCACAGGCTGCCTCTAAATCGAAGTAAAAACTATATTACTGAAGCAAGGAAAACTAGAATAACAAGGACAATAAATCAAACAATGATATGAGTTTCATTTAACACTGAGAAAACAAGTGTTTCTAGATGACTACAGATCACGTAAGACAAACAAGTCTGGAAAAGGGGAAACGAACGGGTGAGACAAAACTAAAAGGAAGAAAATCGGATGAAATTCATCAGGACTGAAAATATTGGCAGTTCCAGGGCAGGGGCCTTAGCTGAGTAATCGGGTGTGATGCATGTGGATATTGACACAATCCACGCTGCCTGAACCCTGAGGGAAGCCACGTGCAGCGCCTGTAAAGAGCCCGCACTGGCTTCAGACTGCCTTGGCTCACTTTTGGTGGTGGAACTGGGTGGCCTTGGCCAAGCTCACCAAGCCTCGGTTTCTATATTCCTAAAGTGGCTGTAATAACATCCTCTACTTCATAGGGATGCGATGGGAATTAAGTGGAAAATCCCATGTAAGCAAAGGGTTTAGCATACTGCCTAGCACATTTGTACGTGCTCAATAAGTAGTGGCCATTATCACATGAACTTCAAAAGACTAAGAAAAGCCAGATGGCCAGTTGAAAAACAGGAACAGGAACTAGGTGTTGTTACTATGCCTCTGTGATAAACTCTGTAGTCCATTTTAACACAAGGACATAAATTTGGTGGTACGAACCACTTTTAAACCATTCTGAGTTCTAAATGTGAAGTGCAATGAAATCCATATGCAGGCTTCTAATATGCTCTAGTCATTGAAATAGATATTTACTTTATCTTGGCAAGCCTGTTTGTGGAACTGAGACCATGAGGCATGAGTGCAGAGAGTTTAAGGGACACTAGTGAGAGAGATCAGGTCACCTGGGGCCACCTCGGATTGGAGGTTGACTGCATCCTTTCAAATGGTGAGGATACAATGTGATATTTGGCAAAATATCCATGATTTGGCAAAAATAATAACATTTATTGATATTTGCCAAATGCACTCCCTTGATAATGGTGAGATGCCAAAACATTGTTTTCTGTTTTGCTTTGGGTTGTTTTGTTTTGTTTTTAAGAATTTGGCTTTGAAATATGGAAAGTCCCGTGATGAGAGGCCACTCAGTAAGAGCTGATGATCCTGAATAATTATCAACTACTGAGGATTCCTCTCTCTTCTCCGAATCCATAAAACCCTTCCAATTAGAGATGGCTTTAGTTTCTCCTTAGTCCAAAAGCAGCCTATCTATAGTGGACCTTTTTTTACTTCATCATTTCCCCAGGTGCTATTGTAAAGCATCTTATTCACTTGCAAAATTAACCAACAGGTTAATCTTTCCCTTTCCCTTTTTAAAAGCAAGTATGACTTCTTTGTTCTAATAATTCTAGAAATTACATGTGGGCAAGATTTCTATTTCCAGAGATGTTTACCTTTGAAAAAGGTGGAATGTCTGATCCCAAATGTGCTGCTTATGGAGTGACTGTCTCCTTGTGAAAGGAGACTCCTTTCCGCACCGAAGTAAAGGGGAAAGTGGCTGGTCTAGGGCTTTCTGTCTGTCCCCTCAGTGTGGTTGGGTTCGTTTTGTGCCTCAAGTTAGTGGCTAGATTCTTTGTCTTGGCAGAGAAATGTATTGTCTATTTTAATGCTGACCTGTGATGTTTTATTCACATTTTAAATCTTTTATTGCCTGCGGTTCCCATGAGATTTTCCCTTTTGTTAGCATTTTTTCCTGATTGGTATTGATTCTCTATTTTGCCACAGGGTTAGGAAACCTACTGCCCTGTTGGCATGATTGCAAAGAATCCGGCTGCTGTTTTCCTCCCCACAAAAGAGGTATCTATAGCCATTTAATTATATAGTTTATTTTTAAAGCAAGAATGAAAGAACCAGGGATCATCTTTCACTTAAATTCAGCTTAGCATGTTCACAGAACGTTAAACGTTCTCAGTGCCTTCAGTTATTGAAATGGGTGTCCTTGTCTAAAAGAAAATCAGTACCGCTGGTTTTACCCAGCCTAACGTCACAAGATTTTATTGTATACTGCTTTCTTTCTTCAGATAGAAATAGAGTCCATAACCTCCAATACTATCAAAAAGAAATAAACATGCTCTGTGGGAAAAATCCTAAATCTAGACATTACAGTTGCAAAGTAATTCTCGTGCCTTCCATCAGACACAGCCTACGTGTAACAGTGGCTCCGAACTTATTTAAATGCCCAAACTGAAACCGTTCTTGCATATTATATATAGAGTATACCAAGGCGTTCTGTGGCAATTGAATTTTTATATAATAAAAAGTGTTATTCATAGGTATGATCAATAGAGGACAGACAGGATATGTCTAACAATCATGTTTTTGAAGGCCAAAATGCATGTATCCAGGGACAGTTGATTATGTAGATTAGAGAGAAACACTTCTTCGATGCAAAATGGCCCTTTCTGGGCCACTCAGAGTTCCTGATCTCTCACACTTCCTTATTTCAAAAGTTACTACAATGCAACAGTAATCAAAACAGTGTGGTACTGGCATAAAGACAGACATATGGATCAATAGAATAAAATAGCCCGAAATAAACCCTCACATTTATGGCCAAATGATTTTCAACAAGCATACTAATACTGTTCTATGGGGGAAAGAACAGTTTTTTTCAACAAATGGTATTGGGGAAACTGGATATTCACATGCAAAAAAAAAAAAAAAAATGAAGTACCCTTACCTTGCACCACATGTAAGAATTAATTCAAAATTGATTTTTTGGAGAAAAACATACAGTCAAATCTCTATGACATGAGATTTGGAATGAGGAAAATCTTTATGACATTGGATTTGACAACGATGTCTTGGATACGACACCAAAACTACAGGCAACAAACGCTATAAAAGTAAACAAACTGGACTACATCAAAATTTAAAACTTGTGCGAATCAAAGTATATAATAGAATGAAAAGGCAACACACAGAATGGGAGAAAATATTTATAAGCGACAATGTGATCAGGAGCTAATATCCAGCCTATATAAAGAATTCCTACAAGTCAACAACAAAAATCAAACAACTCAATTTAAAAATGGGCACGGGATTTGAATAGACATTTCTCCAAATAAGGTATGCAAACAGCCAATAAGCACATGAAGATATGGTCGATACCACTAATAATTAGGAAAATGCAAATCAAAACCACAATGAGATACCACCTCACAATCATTAGGATGACTATTATCAAAAACAAGAACAAAACCAGGAAATAACAGGTGTTGGCAAAGATGTGGAGAAATTGGAACCCTTTGTGCACTGTTGGCAGGGAAGCGAAATGATGCAAATGCGGCGAAAAACAGTATGGCTGTTCCCATATGATCCACCAATCCCACTCAAAAGAACTGAAAGCAGGGTTGAAAAGACTATTTATACCCTCATGTTTACAGCAGCATTAGTCACAACAGCTAAGGGGGTAGAAGTAACCCTGGGAGCGTCCATGGACAGGTACATGGATAAATAAAATGTGGAATGCACATATAACGGAATACTATTCAGCTTGACAAGGGAAGGAAATTCTGTGCATGTTACAATATGGGTGAATCTTGAGGGCATTATGGTAAGCTAAATAAGCCAATCACAAAAGGACAAGTACTGTATGCTTCCCTTATCTGAGTTATCTAGAATAATCAAATTCATAGAGACAGAAAGCAGAATGGTGGTTGCCAGGGGCTGAGGGTAGGGAGGATAAGGAAATACTGTTTAATCAGTACAGAGTTTCGGTTTTGCAAGATGAAAAGATTTCTGGAGATGGGTAGTGGTAATGGTTGTGCAACAGTGTAAAAATACTGAACTGCACACTTAAACATGGATAAGATGGTAAATTTTATGTCAGGTGTACTTTATCAAAATTTCTTAAAGGTTTAAATCTTGCTAGCCTTATTTCCTGTAAGGCTCGATCATAGTAATTCAGTATGTCCATTTCAAATATTAACTTTGCTTTTTACTTAACCCTCAATCAGAGCTACCACTCCTTTAAAATATGCAGGCATCCAAATAACATGCATTCACAAACTCCAGAGGGAAACAATATAGTACTCAAACCTGGATTATCTTCTTTTTTTTTTTTTAATTTTTTTAACGTTTATTTTTTATTTTTGAGACAGAGAGAGACAGACCATGAATGGGGGAGGGTCAGAGAGAGGGAGACACAGAATCTGAAACAGGCTCCAGGCTCTGAGCTGTCAGCACAGAGCCCGACACGGGGCTCGAACTCACAGACCATGAGATCATGACCTGAGCCGAAGTCGGCCGCTCAACCGACTGAGCCACCCAGGCGCCCCTGGATTATTTTCTTAGGAAAATTCCTGATCTCCCACTTATCAACATCTCCCTCTTTATATCCATGTACCTTGTTCACTCAATATTTATTGAGGGCCTGTTATGAGCTGGGCATCAGGGACACGAGAAAAATCAGAAGCCATAAGGCTGCCCTACAATAAGAAGCTATACTTGAGGGGCACCTGGGTGGCTCAGTCAGCTGAGCATCTGACTCTTGATTTCGGCTCAGGTCATGATCTCACAGTTTGTGAGTTTGAGCCCTGAGTCAGGCTCTGCACCGACAGTGTGGAACCTGATTGGTATTCTCTCTCTCCCCCTCTCTCTGTCCCTCCCCCTCACTTACACTTATTCTCTAAGTAAGTAAGTAAATAGTTGTGGTTTGTTGTTGTTGTTGTTTTTTAAGAACCTACACTTGAGCTTGATCATGAAGGGTCAGTAGAATTTGCCAAGTGGCAAAACATGGAGAATGATATTCTCAGAAGTAGAAAGAACATGTGCAAAGGCATGTAGTCATGAAAGGGCAGGACTGTCCTAGGAAATGAGAGACATTTCAGTATGGCTGAAGGACAAGGTGCATGGCATGGAGTGTTGGAGGCATAAAGCCAAGGAGAATAGTTTTCCTGCTCTCTGGTCTTCCATATTCTCACTCAAACAAGCTGCCTTTCCACTCATGAAGAATGACTTCTGGGCATCTTGCAGCATTTCAGCATTTGTAGAACTAGATCTTTCTCTGGTGTGCTGTAAAGATGTGAGGAAGAGCATCTTAGGCCAGGCAAGGAAAATGCCTACATACGTGTCACCACCTCCTCCTCCCAACTCCACATCAGGCATAACTAATCAACGATTGCACTCTTTCCTTTGAAGCTACACACGGTCCCAATATCCTGGACACAGCTCTCAGGCAGGCACAACCAACAGATCAGGATGACACATTAGATGAAACCTATTTAACGTCCCTGTCTTTGGGAACAGCATTTTGCCCGGTTTGGCTGAACCATGTTGGATATATAGCAAATAAATTCTGTGTCACTTGTCACCTCTCAGGAATGTACGGTTGAAATCTCGACTACGTGGATAAATCAAGGCTGAATCTTCTCATGCTGAAGTTTACTTTAACCTTTGCAAACTTACCTATGTGCCAAGTATATACTAATGTCATATATATTTGCTACATGTACTATTGATAGTAACCTAGCAAATCAGGCATCTTTATTCCTGTTTGAGAAAAGGAAAATTTGGCACAAACATCTAAGTAATCTACCCAAGATCACAAGGTTAGAAAGAAGCAAAGTGAGGGTGTGAACACCTACAACTTTCCTACCACATCATATGGCCACCACATTATGCTAATTAATTACAGGATAGGTAAACTTTCATTGCCTCATTTTGCATGTAGAGTGGGTTTGCTCAAGAAGTCAAGAAATTGCTCAAGAAATCAAGAAATTGCTCAAGAAATCAAGAATGTTTACAAAGTCAAAACACAGAGCTCAAAGGGATATTGGCCACAAATCCTAAGGATATTTTATGCATAACACTCAACAAAGTTTAGTCAGTAGGAAGATCCCACATGATCCAGAAGTGTTGGTCTTGAAAACTTCTGATGGGGTCAGAGATGTTAAGAGATTCCGTCTTATTCTGAGAATCAGGCGTTCACCATGATATTGATATTCTTTCCTCTCTGTACCCAGTCAAGTAGGACATGATGCTCTCTCTAGTGTCAGGCATTAGACAGCAGTTCAGCTCATACTAGGGGGCAATTTCTTGTCTGAAAAGGGAAACCATAGAAGGTTCTTGCTACTAACAGATTTCTTGCTATTATCTGTACTTGAGTCAAATTGATTTGAGTTCAAATCTGTCCATTACTCCGGGGAGAATCCCCCTCTGAGTGAGGGATGTGAAGGTGGTTCCCCCCTGAGGTCTTACTCTGGGCAAAGCTGACCTGCCCAAAGTGCCTATCCTAACGTGTGCCTTTGTTGGCCAATAATTGTGTCTGACTTTTTACAAGTTTTTATTTTATAAGGCTTGCACTGAATTTTCCATTCTTAAGACAGAATTTGTCAGGCACTACTAAAGAAGACACCATCAATAGAATTTCTCTGAAACTGGATTATTATCCAAGCAGTTTTCAAATTCTCATTTTATATAAACATCCATCACCACAAATAAATAAACGCATCTCTCAACATTTCTTCTTACTACGAAGAAGCCGATGAATATTTGGCAAGGAAAGTAACACAACTCCTCTTACTTTCCCTT
This sequence comes from Neofelis nebulosa, assembly GCF_028018385.1. NCBI lineage: Eukaryota > Metazoa > Chordata > Mammalia > Carnivora > Felidae > Neofelis > Neofelis nebulosa. The sequence goes on along the minus strand of NC_080785.1, from coordinate 51,795,886 downwards.
AGGGCTTCAGGAGTACATATTTTCCACTATCCCAGATGACAGCCAAGAATCACTAAACCCACATTTCAGAGCTGATTAAGAGGCAACAATGAGGTAGTAACGAGGACTGGTTTTCTTGCAGAGATGATAAAAATGATATGAAATTGAGGGAGTCAAAATGATACATCAGGGGTTACCGGCTCACTCAAACCAGGGGCAGGGAGGGAGGGCTCTTCTGGGGGAATAGGACATGCCCTAGGCTGGGAGAGCATTTGCCTTCCCGTCCCAGCTCAACCTCTTGTGATCCATGTGACTGTGGACCATGATCAGCAAAATGGAGATGAAAATGTCACCTTGCCTTCTCCTCCATAGGATTGTTATGAAGACAAATGAGATAATGCATATAATGTGCTCAGAAAGCTATAAACTGTCCTGTGGAAGGCAGAGTTATTTAGACCCTTGCAAAGACTGTTAGCACTCCCAATGCATTAAAGAATGCTACAACTTTATATGTTCAATTAACCTTTCAATACGTTGCGATCAAGCCTCCATTTCTGCGTACCACCATATATTCTAAAGAATATATCAACTTAGAAGCTGATGGAACATGGAGAAAGAGTCACAAAGGACCTAAAAACGAACTGCCACGCTCCATGTCTGGAAGTCTCATCTCCCCTGACCACCTTCCTTTGTGCAATAGATTCCCCCCCCCCACCAAATTGCCTACAGGAGGGATGTTTTGAAAATCAAGTCACACTTTATATAAGGTTAGTTCATTTTTTAAAAGAGCATATGGTGGTAAATCCTCTGGAAAGTGAATTATTATCCTTAATCTATCTGTTGTGTAAATACAGATTTTTATATCCTGGGTTGGCTTGAACTATATATACACTCGAACTGAATGGGCCCCGGGTGTAATTTATTCCTCAACTTCGGCTAACAAATTGCCGCTCTCCATGCATGATTTTTTTCAGCTGCGGCAACTCGGAACAAGAAGAAAGGCAATGGATCAGGTCTCTGGTACCATGTGTGGTGATGACTCATTCAGGACTCTAACACCCTCCATTGCAGCTCTCGGGGAAAGGATTTCTTTCCTTTTATTGTTTTTATTTATTTATTTATTTATTTATTTGGATTTCTTTCCTTTTAAAAGTCAATGATAGTCATAACCACCCAGTATATAATATTAATTCTAAATAATACAGCGTTCTTAACTACAAGCTCCCGGGAGCAGATATTTTATTTCTTATTAAGCATATAATTTACCTGTGTAAATGTACTGTATGCAGTTTGTAAGTGCTACATAAACTTGAATCAATAGAACAGATATTCAGAAAAAAAGGAACAGTAAGCACCTAGAGGGGTATGTATGTACTTATTCGAAGAATTAAATAACACGACTTTATTGATAACCAATTATGCATCGTATCTAAAACACAAAAGCTCAACGATACTGGATCATCACTTTGGCAAAGCAAATGCCACGAATGAATGAGTGAATGAATGAACAAACGAACATCATTTTATCGGATCCTTCCCCTTTTGCAACTTTCTCTTCCCACAACATCTTATCAGAGGGTCCTACTAAAGAATTGTACACTGGGAAATGCCAGGGAAATCAAGGCACTCACTGCTGTAAGGGTGCCTGGGATTTATCTGAATTGAGTGTGCTAAGGCAGGCAGACACAGAAAAGACTGTTGTAAAAAAAGTTTTTTATACCATCAGATGCCTAGAAACAGAAGGCTTAGCATGCCATGTAGGGCCACTGGGGAAGCATCCAGGTCGGTAGGAAGCAGAGAGAGAGGGGAAAACATGGTAAGAGCCTTTATCTGTGCTTTCTGCAGGAAGGAGTAGACAAAGCAAGGTAAGCAGGTTTAGTACTGGCTGGTTGGAACAATTTCTGTGGTCTCTGGCATGTAGGGGCTCTCTCTAGCTGTCTGGTATTCTGGCTCTGTGATGATTTGGGCAGGGGAACAGTGGCTCAATGAGTAAGAACCCAACAAAGGAGGTGGTTGGAGGTGTGAACCCTTGATTGGGTGATTTGCATATGAAAGGCATGCTCCCAAGGTGAGTTGTCTGCTATCTCTAGGAATTAGTTAGCCCAGGAAAGGAAAGTCTCTCCAGAGTCAGCCAAGCTTCAATATGTCAAAGCACCAAAAATACAGAAGCAAGTGACGTGATTAACAGAACACCAACTGCAATTCTCTGGGATTATATAGGAAATGAGAGGTAAGATCAAAACTTGCATCTCACCATATCCCTGACTTCCCTGGGGCCCAGGAAGACTCGTTCTGAGAATTTGGTAGAAATGAAAACCAGACTTACAGAAATGAAAGCTTACTTGTCTAAGACTTTTCATTGAATAACCATAAAACCATTTATTTGAGCTGATAATACTTGGAAGTCCTCAAATTAGAGTATGTATCGATCCCACAAATGATGTGAATTAATTAGTTAGGTTCAGCTATGTGTGACTGAAAATCAAATTAACAGTAAACAATATAAAAGCTTTGTGTTTTTCATATAAGTGAAGTCTGGAAGCAGGCAATCCAGGGTGCTAAGGGTGCTTTGCTCCACTAAGTTCTCAGGGATCCGGCCTCCTTTGAGCTCAGGAACAAAAAATAAGAGAGTTAAGAGGTATGTATTGGCTTCTTTCAGAGATGATTCCCAGACTTATCACATGATACTTCAGTTTCATCATGTTGGCCAGAATTTAGGCACATGGCCATACCTAGGTGCAAAGAAACCTGGAAAACGTAGCTGTTTTTTCAGCTTCCCTAGAAATCAAAGGCTCAGTTGCTCTGAAAGAAGATTGGGTTTGAGAGGCAATGAATATTCCCCCACACTAGCACTGAGCACTGAGTTTCTGTCACCTATCCTTCCAAATTCCTTTCTTTTTTGTGCCACCAATAACACCTCCAAAAGTGGTAAGCTAGAAACTTTGCAAGCCAGAAATCTGTCAGCCTAGGCTTCCGTTTTTTCTTTCACTGCCCACATTCAGGCCAAAACTCAGTTCGGCTCATTCTACCTCCTACGTGCCTTGAGCAATTTCACAGAAGGGTTACTACCATTACCTCCCATCTGGTCTACCACCCTCCAGATCCAACCCCCTCCAGGCCCATCCGCCTGCCCAACCCCCTACATGCGCCTTCCAGATCATGCTACTCTCTGCAGCGGGAGCTATTTTTCAAAATGCTCATCTGACCACATCTCTTCCTGTCTACAGTCCCTCTGGGGCTCCTCGTGGCACTCGACACCAAGTCCAAATCCGCTGGCATTTCATAGATAGAGCCCATCATGATATGTGGGCCCTGCCTGCCTCGCTCACCTCGTCCTCTGCCTCCTACATATACAAGCCCATGCTACAACAGCCCCTACGGGATCCCAATCTCACCGCGCAACCCACTGACCCCATGCATTTCTGCACGCTGCTATCTGGGTGCTCTTGCCTTTTCTCTCCATCTTTGCGTTCCTGTTTATCCTTCAAGACCCAGGTGTGGAGTATCCACGTGTGTTAGGCTATCTGGGCTGTCATAACATAATACCCTAGACAGGGTGGTTCATGAACAACAGAATTTTGTTTCTCAGAATTCCGGAGGCTGGGAAGTCCAAGATCAAGGTGCTGTCAGATTCAGTGCCTGGAGAGAGCCAGCTGCCTGGTTTAGACACAGTTGTCTTTGGGAAGTATTCCCAGACCCTCACTTCTGGAACTGGATGGACACGGCTTCCCTCGTGCCACCCCCCATCTTCAAAAACATTTTTTTAACGTTTATTTATTTCTGAGAGAGAGAGAGAGACAGACAGACAGACATAGCATGAGCAGGGGAGGGGCAGAGAGGGAGACACGAATCCGAAGCAGGCTCCAGGCTCTGAGCTGTCAGCACAGAGCCTGATATGGGGCTCAAACTCATGAACTGCAAGATCATGACCTGAGCTGAAGTCGGATGCTCAACCAACTGAGCCACCCAGGCGCCCCACCACCCCAATCTTTTAAATACCCACCTGCCACAGTAAGGTACAGGGATTTATGTGCATGTTTATCTATCGTTTCAGGTTCTGAGTCTCTGTAGGGCAAGAACTATATCTTACTCATCTTCATAAAAACAGTACTTGACAGCATCTGGTGAGTAACAGGTCCTTAAGAAATGTTCATTAAATAAACAAATCCTTCGCTAAAGGGGATGTGTTCTCTGAGCTTCGAGCCCCCGCCAGCGTGTCTGCATTTGTATGTCTCTTTGCTCATATTGGCTGGTTCTCTGGCCAGCGTCTCAACTGTGAACTGTGCTAGCCACAACTTGAACAGCAGCTTGACCTCTGAGGCAGCTGTTTGGAGGGGGGGCGGGGGCGCATCCCTTTCCTTGTGAGTGCTCGTTTGTGAAAACAAGCAGCCAGAAGTCACCGTTTCGTACCAGCCGTTCCGAAGTCAGGTTATGATCCTTGCAGTAGAAAGAACCAGCTTTTGTTTTTACCCTACAGTTTGATGATGACCCCCCCCCCCAAAATGCACCATTGGGAAACATATTGACATCCCAAGGCTTGTGATATCAGCTGTCAAGATTCAGATTCTGTGTCACTTCTGTACCTCCTACCCTGGTCACTAAAGCAATTCTGGCACTTGTAAAATCTGTTCAGTAACAGTGACAGTAAAGATTTCTAGGGTGAGGCAGTTGAAATTAATTAAATGGTGTGTTGAGACGCGGTGGCAGTTTCTGGAGGTGGGTAAGGGATGGGGTGAAAGGTGGCCAGGGAGGCCCTGATGAAGGAAGCCCTGAATTAAGGCATCAGCTGTGCAAGCACCCCTGGAAACGGGCTGCTATGGACCTGGAGAACATGGTCCTTGGGGGATCTGGACTGGAATCCCGGCTCCGCATCCTGGGTTTGCCACTTGCCAGCTTTGCAATCCCCGGCAAGTTGCTTAATGGCTTTACGTCTCTGTTTCCTTGTAAATTAGAGATAATACACCAGAGTGACTTTACTGTGCAAATTAAATTAGATAACTTATGTGAAGTGGCTAGCGCAAGGCCTGATCCAGACTAAGTGCTCCATAAATATTAACTCTTAATTCTATTATGATTAAGAGAGAAGAGTCAGTATCGCGGAGCTGGACTGCCTGGGATTGAATCCAAGCTCCACAATTTCAGAGCTGTGTGCTCTTGAGCAAGTTGTTTAACTTCCCTGTGCCTCAGTGGCCTCGTCTGTAAAAGGGACACGATAGTAGGCAGTTGCAAGGCATAAGTGAGGCAAGGTCTGTTCACAACAGGGCCTGGCACATTAGAAAAAAACAACTTGCAGGTTGGTGCTCTTTCCAACGGTGCCTCTGGAAACAAGATATACGGGACCTGCGTAGCAATCTTGGTGGCAGTGACTAGGGTTGGAGTTAATACAGGTGGTACTGGTAAGTATTAGCAGCAGCTTTACGTAAAGCTCAGCCGATCCTCTCCAGGAGGTGGACACTGAGCCCAGCCTCTAAGGTCAGGTCACATCCTTTTGCTCACCAGAATATAACTACCCCTTAGCACCACGCCTGGCACGTAGTAAGTGCTCAATAAATATTTGTCGCAGGCGTGAAGTACAAGAGGGCTCCCATGTTTCACAACATAGACAGCTGTACATAACGAGCGTGCTGATCCACAGCAAGGTTCTATCAAACTTGACTTTGTTCATGCAAGTTCCCTGTGACGGGGGCTCCACATCCATTGATGCTAGCGGCCGAGTATGAATCCCTTCAGGATTATAGCTGCAGAGTGGTTCATCAACCTTGAGTAGTATCTTATTTATGTTATCATCATTTTTGGCCTCTAGAGTTGACAATCCCAAATGACTGCAAAACTTAATCACTCATATTTATGTTGGTCATTTACAACCAGTGATTATTACGGCAACATTTTATAAGTGATGTGCATACTTTTTTTCCTCTCCCTTTCAGGGAAAGCTTTCGGATGATTCTGCCAGATACCAGTTACAACCAGGCAATGTTGTCACAGGTTTCTTGGGCCATTCACCTAGCAGCTCCCTTTCCAAAACACGTGAGCTAGAGTTTGCTCTCCACGAGTTTATTTATGTAGCTGCCCTGCCCCACTCCATCGCAAGAACTTTGAAAAAATTACGTGCCCTCAGCACAAATGTAAGTGCTTAACATTTTTCATAAGCTTAAATAATTTCAAAGGATGCAATTTCTGGCCATTGTAAATATTGAGATTTGAAAATAAAATTCTGACATTGTTCTTTTTTATGTATCCGATGAAACTTAAATGTCATAGCAACTTGGGGCGCCTGGGTGGCTCCATTGGTTGAGCGGCCGACTTCGGCTCAGGTCATGATCTCATGGTCTGGGAGTTCGCACCCCGCGTGGGGCTCTGTGCTGACAGCTCAGAGCTTGGCGCCTGCTTCAGATTCTGTGTCTCCCTCTCTCTCTGCCCCTCCCCTGCTCATGCTCTGTCTCTCTCTGTCTCAAAAATAAAAGTTAAAAAAAAAAAAAAATGTCATAGCAACAAATTATCCGTTTTAAAAATATATGAACAAGGGGCGCCTGGGTGGCTCAGCGAGTTAAGTGGCTGACTTTTGATTTCAGCTCAGGTCATGATCTCATGGTTCGTGAGATCAAGTCCCATGTTGGGCTTTGCCCTGACAGCTTGGAGCCTGCTTGGATTCTCTCTCTCTCCCTCTCTCTCTCTCTCTGCCCCTCCCCAGCTTGCAGTCTTTCTCTCTCTCTTTCCCAAAATAAATAAATAAACTTAAAAAGAAATTAAAAAAATAAAAATGTATGAACATGCTCTTAGTTAATAATTAGAATGTTTATTGTGTTCTTTCTTTAAAACTTTAATTTATTCTACTTTTCCCACAGAATTTTTTTCATGATGTAATTTTTTACATATTCATTGATTACCCTACCATACTGCTTGATGATCAAGATATGTATATGAATTCTGATTTAAATTTGTTTTAGTTTCTCATGACCATGCCATTCCAAGTGTTAACTAGTTTTTCTAGGTTGTGTCTGTATTATAATTAGGAGTACACAACTGAGCAAAATAATGTAATTACGTTAGAAGTTTTGATTAATAATTATCAAACCCAAGAAGGGAAATTTTCCTGGAAACCATTTCTTTAGGAAAGTCAAGGGAAAGTTCTAGGACCTTGATTAGAGGAAGGAGCCCAGATAACACCTTTTTGCTTGTTGGCTGTCTCTTCCTGCCGAATGAAGCTTCCTGAGGAGAGACTCTTTACTGCCTTTCACTGCTGTAGCACATCGTCCAGAACTGCCTGGCACATAGTAGGCATTTAATCAATGTATGTCGTCAAATGAAAGTGCCCCTTTGGCTTCTCAAAGGTTTTTATACCCCAGGCAACATACTTCAGAAAGATTTGGGATGGGCGAGGGTAAGAGAAAGAAAGAGCCTTTCATTTGTAGAGTGAGTGGCAGAAGGATGTTGGAAAAGGATAAACAACCAGAGTCCACATGGTTCTGATGCAGGGCAGTTTTAGAAAATCACCAATAGGGAAGTTGAGGATACAAAATCCATTTTCACATGTCAATGCTCGAGTATCCCCTTTAAAGTCTTCATATACCCTCTGGGATGGGCAGGCCCCAGTCTTAAGATCCCTGGGGCTTTAGAATATTAATCCAAGATGTAATGTTATTGTTTTATTTTTTTTTATATTTTAAATGTTTCTTTATTTATTTTGAGAGGGTGAGAGCCTGATGCCGGGCTCGAACCCACGAATCATGAGATCATGACCTGAGCCGAAGTTGGACGCTTAACCTACTGAACGGCCCAGGCGCCCGGTAATGTTGTTGTTTTAAAAGAGAGCAGTGGGTGTGTCGGCATCAGGAAGAATAAGGAAAAAAACCTCTTTCAATTGTAATCATTCCAGGCTGGAAACTTCTCAATCCAGGATCAACCTAAAAAGAAATGTTGGAAGAGAAATGTATGCTTTAAACTAATTTCACAGCAGAAAAACTTGGCAAGCATATATGTAGAAGGATATGGTGATCTCACCTTTCATCATGTCAAACATCTCAGAAGCCAACATCAGTGCAAACAAATTGAAATCATATTAACTCTTAAAGATACTTACACATACACACACACACACACACACACACACACACACAGCCTAGGAGCCACAAACCAATTCACACACTTATGGAATGGCCACTATGTGCCAGGAGTAGTGATAGGTGTTGGGTTGTAGCAACAAATCAAGCACATAGGACCCTGCCATGATGGAGCTTAGAACTGAAGCCAGCGTGGTCAATGGTTCTAGGTGTTGTACTACAGGTTATTTTCAATAAATCATATTTCGGAAACAAAGAAACCTCATGATTTGCATTGGAGAGGAAGAAACAGCGTAAGAGAGTAAAAGTTCCCTACAAGAGCCTGTTCTTTCTATCCAAACTCTATTCAAATTTTTCAAGGTAAATTATCCACAATTCATTTTATAGCAATGCACCTCAAATGATGTCAAACTCAGTATTTGGGGGCTAGAAAGATGAACTAAATTCAATTTTCTGCTTTTACAGGGTACCGATAAATCCTGGTCAATGGTTCACATCACATGGTTTAACAGCCCAAGATGGTCTTGCTTAACCATCTCTGTTTTCTTTAATCCCCAGACACAACATCATGACACCCTAGCAAACCAATTCTCAATGGCCTTTCAAAAGCTGCATTAGTTGTCTTTCCTCTCCTCCAACACACACACACACACACACACACACACACACACACACACACTCTTTCTTTCTCTCTCTCAGCTTAGGAAGACTGAAAAAATTGAAGGCGTATTTTCCATAGCACTTCAGCTCATGGTAATAACTTCAATATAAATGTTGACTCACAGGGAAACGGTAGCCAACTGGAATTGTAGCTTAAGAAATGAAATACAAAGCAAGACTTTATCTGCAGATACCAGTTCTTTTCTGTGCTGTTGCAGGGGTTTATTCTCACCACTGAAATGGAACACATCTTTTTGACAGCATGCGGCACAATCAGGAAATCAATTCTAAAGGTTCTCCAATTAAGGGTGCCATTTCCACCAGTGTAAACGAACCCAGGTCTCGCTCAAGATGTGACAGACACGAGTCCCCTCCCACAAGTGGGAGTGAAAATGGCACCTCCAGCCTCCTCTTGAAAGCCTCCTGAATAAATGTCTACAGTTATCCACATTCTTTCCTACAGACCTCCTCCCCTCAAGTCAGGCGTATGTGTAACTGAACCTTTAAGCAGAGACATATGATGATTTTTAACTTTGATTAGGAGCTCTTGAAGATGATTGTCTCTTCCTGCTTTATCTTCTAGCAAGATCTCCCCTTCTTTAGTTTGGTCAAAAGTGGTTTCTTTTTAAAAAGGGCTACTCGACTTTAGGAAAACCTGCAAGAAGAAACTGAGAGTATTCCCACACCACAGAAAATGGGTAGTCAGCCGATAAGATATTTCATTGTCCTCTCGTCTCCAACCCTCCCACCATCAAAAAAAGACAAAAGAAACAAAGTTAATCAGAAATCTTATCATCCTTTTGAATTCGTCAGCTCTTGTACAGAAAGGGAAGAGAAAAGCAGGAAGGAGGCAAGGATGTCAGAGGGAGGGTTAACTACTCAGTCTTCCCAACCCCTTTAAAAAAGGTCATTTACAGAGTAAACATCAAAGAGGGCAAGGCTTGGAATGGAACCGGACTCGGACTCTGCCCTGCCTCTTCTAGTGACAGGGGGTCGCTTTACTTCACTTGTCAGACCTCAGTTTTACCCAAAAAATAAAGATGTGAGGACAATGCCCAGCACTTGGTGGAGTGCTCAGTCAAGGCTGGTCGTAATGTTCTCAGTAATAGTTATCATAATAACAGGCAACTCTATCGACAATTAATCATGTACCAGGCACTAAGAATTTTAATCTGCTCAACAGTTCTGTGAGGTAAGTTCGATCATATCCCTATTTTTAAAAAATTTCTTTTAATGTTTATTTATTTTTGATAGAGAGAGAGAGAGACAGAGAACAAGCAGGGAAGGGGCAAAGAGAGAGAGGGAGACACAGAATCCAGGGCAGGATCCAGGCTCCGAGCTGTCAGCACAGAACCCAACACAGGGCTCAAACTCACAGACCACAAGATCATCACCTGAGCCGAAGTCAGATGCTCAACCGACTGAGCCACCCAGGCGCCCCAACCACTATCCCTATTTTAATGCCTAGAAAGGAACAAAGATGTTACATAACTTGCCCAAAGCCACAAGGCTACTAAGAAATGAAGCCCACACTTGAACTCAAGCAGCTGGGCTTAGAGCCACACAGTCCCACAGACCTTTCTGCAGCGACTGATGCGCTCTATAATCTAAGCTATCCAGCACGGTAGCTACCGGCCACAGGTAGCTACCGAGTGCTTGAAGTGTGGCTAGTGTGACTGAGGAATCGAACTTCTCATTTTAATTCATTTTCATTCATCTACATGTAAATAGTCACATGCGGTTAGTTGCTACAGTATTGGACAGCCCAGCTCAAGAGGGTACACTGGTAGCCATCAGAGATTGGCACCTCCAGTGTGGGCACGAGACTCCAAAAAAGACAGTAATAAAATGGGGATTAATTTATTTATACATGTGGCTGCCATGCCGGAGAGGAGTATTATCTCATTATTATTAAGTAATATACTATTGTCCTGGTCACATTCTATTTGACTTCTTCCCACGTGGCAAATTTACTTTTTCTCTTTAAATCACAAACGTATTGTGTTGAACTAACAAAAAGTCAAACAACCAAAAGTGTATAACCTAGGGGCGCCTGGGTGTCTCAGTCTGTTGAGCGTTCGACTTCGGCTCAGGTCACGATCTCGCGGTTTGTGAGTTTGAGCCCCGCATCCGGCTTTTATGCTGACAGCTTGGAGCCTGGAGCCTGCTTCGGATTCTGTGTCTCCCTCTCTCTCTGCCCCTCCCCGCCCTCTCAAAAATAAATAAACATTAAAAAAAATTTTTTTTAAGTGTATAACCTATTGAGCGGAAGTTCCTCTCGGCCACCAACCTATCTGAATCCCCTTCAGATCAGAACTCACGAACTCTGTTTTGAGTTTTTGAGTATATGTAGACATGACTGCACATAAATGGATCAAAACAGGACCAACCTGCCCTTTAGTGTTCTACATTTTCTTTACTGAGAACTATCTCACTCATTTTTCCATGTTGGTTGCATATGTATCTCCCTCACTCTTTCCTAATAACTATTTCATTATATGGCTGTACCGTAACTTATGACCTGCTCTTCTATTGATGGACAGTTTGGTTAATTCTAAACTTTTGCCTTTAAAAATAATACCGCAACGAGTGTACGATTGCCATGGAGTTGCAGCTTTGTGAGACTGCTCCCTAAAAGGGGCCAGCAGACACTTCTTTGGCCTACCCAAAAGACACCCCTCCCCTCATCTCTTCCTCGCTAACAGAATTGATTTGGTTCAGGGTGCACCTCAACACCTCCTGAGACAAACGAAGTTCTGGTTGGAATAGCCAGTCACGTGGCCCCGTTCCCGCTGGTAGTCATTGGTGAATGGGCATCCAATTCGATCTGGAAAATAGCAGAAAGTGGCTGGGGCCTTGAAAATACAAGGGGCTCAAGGACATTCTTCTGTCACTTCTTGAGTTGCTACAACCTTCACACAGCCATGAGAGGGGACTTCGCCTGGAAACGAGGCAAAGAAACCAGGGATGGCAGAGGGGAAAGATGGAAACTCCCAGGATCCTTAACACACGGTTGAGCTGCTGAATTAACCAGCCCCGAAGCCTCCCTCCTTCTGGACTTCTTCTAAGTGAGAGAAGTTGTTTTTCCTTTGGGCCAGTTGAGTTTGGGTTTATATTACTTGGTCAAAACTATCCTAACCAATACAAGTGGCATTGCTGGTGGAAAGGGTATGCGTGGGCTTTCCCCTGATAAGCACCCTTAAGTCATTTCTGTTTAAACTTTTCATAGCATGAATGCGGGAAGGATCTCAATGGCTTGAATATATCTTCCATTCCCTGGAACAGGGTGTAGCTTTACTGCTACACTAGTCCCAGCATATCCATCAGTCTCCCCGGCTTCTGATGCATACAGATGACACTGTACTAAATATAAAATCAGAAATCTGGCCAGTCTAGAGATTCTTCTAGCCTTTTCATATCATGGTATACAGTAAATGGTAATATTTTAGGGTACATTGGGGTAAATGGGTAATGATACTCCAGGTCAAGGGTTTCCAACCCAAGGATTCCAGCTGCCCTAGGGCTTGCTTGTCTCACGGAGAGCAGGGGAGAATGATATTGTGGCCCACCTGAAACCCATTAGTGAAACATCGGTTGTTCAGTGCTACTGTACAGAGGTTCATCCTATTTCATTGATTCTAAGCACCATATTTTTCCACACTTTAATCTCTCTGCAATTAGGATGCCTCTTACAGCTTCTAATACCTTCTAAATGCTGTCAACCAGACAGCCGGTATCATCTCATTGACATTTTCTATCTGCATGAATTCGATCTGAAAATCTGTTGCCCCTTCTGGTAAGGTCAGGAAAGCCCCAGCATCATGGAGAGTCAATGTTTAAAGGGTACAGAGTTTCAGTTTGGGGTAATGAAGAAGTTCTAGAGATGGATGGTGGTGATAGATTGCACAACAGCATGAACATATTTGATGCTACTGAAGTGCACACTGCAAAAATGGTTAAAATGGTAAATTTCATGTTATATACATTTTACTACAGTTAAAAAAAAAAAAAAGGCCCAGCAGCAACCTCGCAGGATGTCAGTGGCTTAGATGCGGAGACAACAGTGGGACACCCTTCTGAGAAACACTGCATCTTGGGGCAGCTGGGGTGGCTCAGTCAGTTAAGCATCTGACTCTTGATTTCGGCTCAAGTCATGATCTCAGTGTTCATGGGATCGAGCCCCGTGGATTGAGCTCTGTGCTGACAGCGTGGAGCCTGCTCGGGATTCTCTCTCTCCCTCTCTCTCTCTCTCTCTCTCTCTCTCTCTCTGCCCCTCCCTCCAAAAGAAACACTGCATTCTGACTGGTGTTCTTGTTGGCACAGAGGATAAGACTATGTGAAAAAATTAGACATTGAGGATTCTGAATATGAAGCTCTAGGCATATATCAAGCAATTTGTTTCTCTGATAGTTTTTCTTGTTATGTATGCACAAGAGTGACAGGAGATAAAAACCTCCATTCTGGCAGTTCCCTATTTGACCAGCCATTTGTACCCTCCACCTTTCACTAGGGAGGCTGATCTCTAAGGACTGTGTTGTGTTGGCTAGGCCCCTTGAGGCTGGGTTCCAGTTGGGTTCAGCCAATGGGAAGCAATGGCAGCAGCCTGGAGAGCAGAGGAGAGAGGTCAGTGTATTCACTCCCTTGCTCCCTCCCTGCCGGGCAGTGGGTTGTTGGCAAAGGCTGCACTCCTCCACAGGAGGCTATATTCTGTGTGGTCTCCCCCGTTCCTTTCCCGATCAGATGTGCACCACTTGCAGCCTGGGAGCGGTTTCTGCTCCCCACTGTGGCCAGCCCCTGGTGGCACTTCCCTCCTCCCTGCTCACATACTTTGTAAATATTCTCATCATCAAACCTCCTTCAGTGTCCTTACCTTGAAAGGGTGCTCTTTGTTTCCTGCTGGGGTTCTGACTGATTTTTTTCGAAGATTTATTTATTTTTGAGAGACAGAGTACGAGCGGGGAAGGGACAGAGGCGGGGGGAGGGGGGACACAAGACCCTAAGCGGGCTCTGCGCTGACAGCAGCAAGCCCCAACAAGGGGCTCGAACTCACGAACCATGAGATCATGACCTGAGCCAAAGTCGGATGCTCAACTGACTGAGCCACCCATGTGCCCCCTGACTGATTTTTAAAAATCTATATCCTGATAAATCTAAAAGAGACCTTTAAAAAAACAAAGATACATAAGCACTGTGCCATAGTATAATTGGGAACACTTTTTCTTTCTTAGTGGTACACAAATGATGAGGCATCTCACAGCCATTCGAAATGCCATAGAGGGTTAAAGAGATGGTTCCAATATTACACTCCCAGAATTAACTTGGGATTATAGCCAAGCAAGTTAAATATTTCGAAATATCATACACAATGCAGTTTGGCACCAATTTTATTCCCTGGGTGAGTACCAGCAGCAAAATGTAAGGGCCTCGGGAGCAGGCTCTCTTGGAAGTTCTTATGTGCTGCCCCAGGTCAGCTGGTCTTCCTGCTCTCCTCCTACGCCCCTCCACACTCCTCCTGTGCATCCCACTGGCTCTTATGGTATCTCCCTGCCTGACTCCAATGGCTTCATAACTTGCTAGAGTCCATCTCTAAATAATTCACCCTTCCCTTTGTTGCCAGAATCCCATTTCCTGAAAAAGCAGAGCTGGCCAGGCCATTTCCCTGCTCCAGACCTTTTACTTGCTTTCCTTGGTTTTCAGGATGAAGTTCACATTTTTAAACATACCACCCAAGGCCCTTCATGGTCTACCCCTGCCAATCTCCTTAGCCTCCTTTCCTGTCGCTGACTTACCCGTGATGTTTCTGCCTGCCACACGTAAGGACTTGCTAATTCCAGACATGCCTGTTTTTGCTGTTCCTTTGAACTAGAAGGCCCTTCCTGCCCTTCAGTCAGCTACCTTCACTCATCTCTCCATATTCAGCTCAGTTATCACCTCCTCTAGGAAGCCTTCCTATTCTCGGTTGAGTTAGTAGTATCTCCCAGGGCCCCGGATGTCTCACACAACCCCAAACTGCTTACATCCAGGGGCGTTCACATGGTGGGAATGCAGAGGTTGTTGAATGCATTAACACAGTTTTGTTCTTTTCTGCTTCTGTTGCTTTGCTTGTACCATATCAACCAGGACATTTATTGAAGAAACTGCTGGGGGTTTTTTTCTCAGCATTCAATTCTGCCCAGTGGCAAAAGTGACCAGTAGACTGAAAATAGTAAAATAATCCCCAAAGCAGTGTTATCTCAGGGCCCTGTAAACCAACCACACACATTGAAGAGAGCCTGATGATTTGCATTCAGCTAAGACCTAATCGTGTTCAGTGCTTTTAATTTTGAACCTGGACTCCCAGGCTTTGTACTATGTTGTAACCAATTAAGCAACTGAATGACACCCAGTGAAGTGTGGCTGCTCAGATCACAGACTAATCCAGACTGCCTGGGTCTGTACCTTGCTTCGGCCATTGACCAGCTGTGTACCTTGGGCAAATTATTTAGTCTTTTTGTGCCTCAGTTTTCTTCTCTGTAAGATGGGAATATTAACAGTACTGACCTCAGAGTAAATGATTTAACATATGCAAATGCTTATAAAGTTCTTGGCACAAATTAAGTACCGTGTAACTACCAGCTATTTTCAGTCTTTTCCTATTAAAATGGCAGAAAGAAAGGCACATCTGAGGAGCAAATCAGTCATTTCAGGCTTTCTACTGTAGTGAAGCCATTGTTAGCTCTCCTAGTGCCTATTTAATGAATTCACAGATCACAATCATGAGACCTGTGTCTAATATTGCTAGAAGTCTGTAGAAGAGACATCATCTTCCATCTGGTTCCTCCAAGGCTACCAAAGTGACACGTATTTTTATTTCCTACACATCACATACAGCAGTGTGAACAATGAGTTCTGCCTTTTTCTCTTCCTGCCTACAGCTTTTGTATTTCTAAGGTTTCTCTGTGTCTGTAGTGATTACCCCATGAAAGCTCCCTGTGTGTACTGCCCACGAAGAAGAAAAATTTGAGTCAAATAGCAAGAGTTTAGCAAAACAGTGGTTCCTGAAATTACATGTGGACTGACGGTGGACTCCTCTGTCTCCTGGGTATCCTAAGGAATATGTGCCCCCTGCCCCCACTATTTGAAGAACATTGAGAGCTCCCGGGGCGGGAGGGGGGTGGTGTTCTTTGGAATTAACACTCTTAGAGACACAAGGTTCCCCAGAATCCTAGAATTGTTGCTGAAAGATGGGATTTGACATTACATATGTGAGGAAGGGGTCAGTGACCTAATGATCACAGTGATCTAGTGATCTGTGCTTCCCCAGCTTTTCATGGCAGATTTTCTAGCATCCCTCACATTTCCCAATCTTTGCACTTGGAAAAATAAAAAATGCTTTAAAAATAAGTGGAAGACCACCAAGGTTTAGTGATAGATGCTTTCCAATGCACCTATTATTTGGTTTATTCACTTGAAATGTTGAAAATGAAGACAGGAGGGCCTGGGCCATGCAAAGTAGGCGCTGGTGATGGTGTCCTTTGGCCTGGTGACCCAAGTTCTAATAGCACCCAGCCTCCCCACTGCACCCTGTTCTCCCTTTCCTGGCATGCTCCCCACTTTCCTGTATTTGTATTGTCTGCCTCTGGCACAAGAACGACCTCCAAGGGGACCAGGACTTCGGCTTATTTCACTCACCGCTGCATCCTTAACACCTAGAATAGCACCTGATCCTCAGGGGGTGACAATGCACGGGCTGGTGACTGTCTATGAAGCAATGCAAGGTTTACAGTAAGCACTCCTGGACTGCCAATTGTCCGAGTTCCTGTTCATCACCATCAGCGCAGCATAAGCCAGAGCCTTCCTGTCTACCAGTCCCCTTCCTCACCAGTAGTCACAGGTAGGAGACAAAGCAGATTTCTAAGCGCGCCACTTAAGCATAAAGTCAAACCAGACAGAATCGTGTCAGGGACTCCAAACCTTACCCTTCTTTGGCGGAGACACTGACTTCATCTCTTTGCTTGATGACTGTTCTCGCCATCAACCACTCCTCCCTCCCCACACCCTTGGACAGCCACATGCATCCTCTTACAAAGTTGAAGTTTCCTTGGAGGTCGGTATTTTCAGAATACCTCACGGACACATTCAGCCACACAACTCGGTGGAAAGAATCCTTTTTACAAGTAAGCGTATCTTACATTTCAAATGAATACAAGAACATGAGTCTGAATCACTTTATTTTACTGCAAAAACATAACTTAGCCATCTTTTGGGCGAAGGATTAAAGAACTAAAGCAAAACGGTCATGGACGGAAAGGTGGGAGAATGGGTAACAGCCACGTAGAAGAGAATATAGGCTGCCTTAGCATCAGGACACATCATTCCTGTGAAAAGCAACTCCTAAGTCCTACCATTAAGCTCTAATATTGAGCAACTGACTTACTGTCCCCACCCCCTCAACTGGTCTTTCCTCCATTAGTAGCCCTCTCCCACTGATACGCCAGCTGGAATACAACCAAGTAAAAAGTGGCTTTTCCAAATGATATTTGTGTCACAGAGACACTAACAGCCAACCCCAAGGCTTCTGAAGCATCCTACGAATTACATCAAATGGAAGTCCCTCCTTCACTTGACCGTCAGCAACTTGACACAGGAGCCACTTCCTCTTTTGCTCATCATCCTGTGCCTGCCACCTAGCAGGCACTCTGTGAATATTTGTTGGATAAATGCCTTCATTAATAAGGAGTTTTTGTGAGTCCCTGGATTAATCAGCTCCAGCCAAAGGCTCATAAAATCAAAATAAGGCAATGTTGATACAACAGGACTAAAATTTGGTGCCAGTCACCGGCCCATTGCACAGAGCAAGCTATTGAAAGGAACTCACCAACCAAAACCCACATTCCAGCAAGGATGAGAAGAGCAGTGTCTCTGTGTGAAGTATCCCTACTCCCCCCAAATGTAAATATCCCCCCACTGTCCTTCAAAACGCTTTCTTGGAAACAGTGCTCCCTTTAGATTAATGAAGTCTATTTTAAAAAAATAAAAATGAATCAGACCTAAATCAGAAACAGAAGGGAGAACAGATCCCCAAACTCAGTGCTTGCAGGATCTTGCTTATCTAGCAGGTCACTTGAGTAAAAGGACCGCTACCAATGGTTTTTGTACAAATACATTTCCTTCTTCACGGGTAGAGAGTTTAAATTCCTGTAAGGCACTGCACACCCACATGCCAATTAATAAACCTGGGGCTCTCCTCTCCTTCCATAAGTGAGGCCAGTTTTTGGAGTGCCTTTTAAGTAAACTTGCCAAGCCCAAAGTTTTGGGCCTTTTTTTAAACCCCCAACTCTGCAATGAGGAGTCCACCAAGGTAAAATGATCAAGGGAGATCTGGGAGGATTTTCATTCCCATTTACATGATTTAACTCCCGGGCTTCAAAAGAGTTGGCTAAGTTCCTGGGCAGCACTTGGACCCCTCTCGGGCCTCGCCCCTCCCCCAAGGGAAAGGAGCAGCGACGTGGCCACCAGGGCTACCCGACCCGGGCGTCCGAAGCCCTAGCGGTGATGGTGTTGGCGACCACAGTCTCTAGAGACAAAGTTCTGTAGTGCACTGACTTCTATCATATTCAGAGTCGGAGTGTCTCAGAACTTTGCCTCAAAAGACCAAACAGGCTGTCTTCCTCCAGAAGTTTCTGCCCGCAGGTGTGCTCCCCACCCCCAACGAAGACAAAGAAGAGTAACTCGTTAAAAGCAATTTAGCTCAGGATGCGACCGATAATGGAACGGGTCATTAATTATGGAAAGTTACTGCCGCAGTCAGCAAGAGCAAATGCCCGACAGAAATGGTGTTTTAACAGCCCGGTTCGACAAATTCTGGTTGCAATGTCACAGCAAACAGGCTGCAGTAATCACACACCCTCCTCCCCCTCCTTCCCACCCAGCCCAGAGTAGAACTCATTTCCCCCCCACCCCGAACCCCACCTCCTCCTCCGTCCTGCTATTTAAACTTTTGCAAGCGGCTAACTCACTCCGTCTAAACTTGTGGCAACTTTTACCTTCCCATCTGGAAAGTTGGTGGGGGAGGGGACCGCACGAGGACGAATTCTCGGAGCTGAAAGAGTTAACGGGGGGGGGGGGGGCGAATACAGGCCCAGGAAATGTCCCACAGATGGGATACTCAGGAAAGCAAGGTTTTGCGGGACCGCCACAGCATCTCGCCTCCCCACCACTTTATTCCCGGTCTTCCCACAGCCCGCGCCCAGCCCCAGAACTCGCGTCCATGCAGTCCTCTCCCCTCCGCTCTACCCACCCACTCTGAGATTCTCCCTGCCCCGTTAGGCAGAAAGCTTCCCGTGGAACTCGTCTGCACACAACCTTTCCCCTTGCACACAGCCCCCTACTCGTAGCCCCCGCCCTGCACTCCCAGCCCCTACAGCATAGGAGACCACCCTCCTTCTTCACCCCGATCACCCCCTCCCCCTACGTACCGCACCTGAACAGCTGTTGCACCCGTGCAACAGGTCTGGAAAGTGTCTTCCCCACCTCCCCCCCCAAACCTCCCGCCACCGTCCCCTCCCCTACGTCCCCCCATAGCCCGGGCCGGAGGTGCAGTGGGCTGCGTCCCCTGGGCCGGGGTGCACAGGCGGCTGGCAAAGTGCGGGGCTCCCAGAGGCGCCTGGGGCTAGGGGCGGGTGGTCGCGCTCCGGCCGACGGAGGCCAGGGTGCCCTCCCGTGTGGCCCCTTCGGCGCCCGCCGCAGGCTCCCCAGCCTGCCACTCCAGCGCCGGCCGCCAGGCATTCCGGGCGGGCTCCCCCCTTCGCGCTCCGCTCCGCTCCCTTCCATCTTGACTTTTGCCGACGTGGAAATTTTGGGTTTGGAGACGACCTGCGCTCTTATTGGCTGCCGGCGGGCGGGGTCGGAGGTCACGGCTGCTCTCGCTATTCCGCGCCAAGGGGAGCCGCACAGCGGCTCGTGTCAAGTCAGCAGGTTCCCTCCGCCTCCCCCGAGGTCACGTGCGCCCCGGGCGGGCCCTGGAGCCGCCTCCTTATGCAAATAGAGCGGCCGCACGGGGCTGGGGGAGGGGGAGGGGGCGGGGCGGGAGTGGGCGGGGCGCACGGGGTGGGGGCGGAGGACGGGCCGGGGAGGGGCCACGTGGGGCGGGGCGCTCCAGGTGGCCACCTGGCTTGGCGTCCGGCCCCGCCCCCCTGCCCACCCCCCTCCGCTACCCTGCTGCTTTTGCCTCCGGCGCTGACTACTGGTCCCTGTCCCCGGCCGACAGCAGTCGGCCTGAGGATCCCGCGTTTTGCAAGGTGCCTCGGAATGCCCGCTTCCTTTGGAGCCCCTTCCACCAGAGCAGACCCGAACCCGAACCCAGGTTGGACCCCGGGTCTTTCCTGGGCTGGGAGGAGGAAGCGGCAACGCTGCCTGCAGGGCAGAGAACGGAATGGAAACCCCGGGGAGGGCAGTTTCCTCCTCTGGCAGGGAGTTACAACTAATAGCGAGATTCCCGGTAAGAGAATTGTAGGACAAAGCAAAATCAAGAATTCATCGAGGTTAAAAGTATTCCCTTTTAATTAACTACCTTCTCCCGCCCCCAAATAAAAAGAGGCCAAAATGCTAACTAAAGTTGCCAGTTCTGGTAGTTGTTTTTTTTTTGTTTGTTGTTTGTTTTTTGTTTTTTTTTAACATGTCTACAAGAACTAACCGAAAGGCCGGTCCGTCTCCACCCCGCCCTCTGCCTAGTACTGGACAGCGGAGAGTGGAACCTGGGACACGTTCTCCTCCCCATATCTGGGTGGAGGTGTGACTCTGGGGAGCTCCAAATTCCCGGAGAAGTCTTGGGGCATGTAAAAAGAATCAGTTCCTGACGTGTTTCCCCAAGCACGCCAAAGGTGCTTTTCTAGAAAGAAAGGGAATCGATGAATGGCCACATGACCGGGATGTCTTCCCTCCCTCCCCCTTCCCCAAGGAAAAGAAAGAAACAGCAATGCAAAGGTAGAGCTCGGATTATAAATGCTGACTCTTTGATGGTTATTACAAAATCTGCCAGCTTCTAGTCACCAAGAAACAGGAAAGGAGCTCCATTTTTTTTTTAAATATAAAGACTTATCAGGATTGGCCTAGTTTTTTCCCTTTGTGTAAGAAAATATCTGTATCATCTTTATAATTTTTCCATTATAAATCTGACCGAATGATACAGAAAAACAAACAAAAAAAATTCATGGGAAGATTCTTACCTGTAAAATTCCTCCCATCCTCTCTTCTTAATTTACTCTCTCCTTCTCCCCATTTCCCCCCAATGGAAGGATAAATCATTGCGCCTTCCAACTGTTTTATCCTCAAGGATCTTTCTCTCCACTCTCCTTTCTCTTCCCTCTCCACACTTGGTTGTTTATCTGACCCCTCCCGGGTTTGCAGGGGCCTCTCCCCCGGCATTGTCTCCTCCAGCCCCCCACCCCCTCCTCGGCCAAGGCCTGCCGGCAGTGCTTGCTGGGCCTAGGAGTCGGTCCGGGCTCTGCCGCCTGTTCTGTTGTGTGCACTGGAATATTGATTTTTCAGTGTGTGTGCGCCGGCTCTGTAAAAATCAATATTTCAGTAGCTCGAGCACAGCCCAGGGCAGTGTAATGGAGCCGGCCTGCTGATGTAACGTGCGGGGTCCACCCTCGGCGATTGAGGTCAGTCAGAAAATGGCAGCGTGTTTTCCTATTTCATTGTTTGCTTCAGCGAGAAGGAAGGAGTGTGTATGCCGTTGTGTACGTCAACTTCCAGGACAGAGTAACCTTAGTGCTGTTGGGTAACAGGCAAACCTTGTTAGAAAATGATCCACGCTTAGGTAAAAAGGTAATGATGGAAAACCTCTGGTTATCCGCTCTAAAAACTCCTACGTAAAACATTGGGGAGGAGGAAGTTGCTGTCTGCCATCAATCCTACCAAATTTCACAATGAGAAAAGAAAAATAGGCTACTCTAGGAAAGTGCTAGAGTTTGTCTTTTCTTACTAAGTATACCGATCATTATTAATCTGGAGCCCCTAAAATTGCTTCTGTTGAAGGAGAACAAGATTTCTGGCATACTCTGAAGGAAAAAAAATCAATAATGGTACCAATTTAGGGGCTGTCTTCAAGGAGTCAGTTTACTGCCCCTCTGGAAAGACACTAACTTGGGGTTGGGTCAGGGAGTGCTGGCCAGACATGCCTGACCGAGGGAGCCCTTCCTAGTCTGTTCGCCTCTCTGGGCCCCAGGAGCTTTATCTATAAATTACAGGGTTAGTCCAGATATCGCTAAATACTTGCTAGCTAGAAAAAAATGATATAGTAAAACCTCCAAAAACAGAAATGCAATTAAGTCAAGTATACAGCATGGATAAGAAAAGTAGATTACTACTACAAGTGTTGCAGAAATGAGAAGTATGTATTTTCTTGCTCTTGTTGTATATTATATTTCCTTTAAATTATATTGCAGTGCTATTTTGCGGAGGGTAATTTGGCCATTTTTTTAAAATGCACTTCTTTTGCCCTAGCATTTCTAAGCACTTTTCCTAAAGAAGTTATTAATATCACTAGAAAGATGTTTATCACTGCCAACTTTAAAATACTGAAACATTAGAAACAACCTAAGTATCCAATAATAGGAGATTTAGTAAATAACATATGGTAATGGTATATTTATTCAGTGGAACACAACTATTTAGTATGGTAGTGCTGAATGGGTATTAAAGTAATGTAGAAGATTTGCACGTATTGAAATATATGTACTATTTAAATCTCTATCTATCTATGTCTATCTCGTAGTGGTAAAAGATACGGACTCTGGAGCTGGATGGCTTGAGTTCCTATCTCTACCACTAACTAGCTGTGTGTCTTTGGTCAGCTGTGAACAAGGTGTATTTGTTTCCTGTTGCTGATCTAACAGATTGTCACAGTGACTTAAAACAACACGAATTTATTATCTTACAGTTGGTCAACTTTTGACAATTGGTCAAAAGTCCACAATGGGTTTCACTGGGCCAGAATCAAGGTGTGTATGGGGTTACACCCACCTACAGAGGTTCAAGGGGAGAATTTGTTAGCTTACCTTTTCTAGAGGCCACCTGCATTCCTTAGCTTGTGGCCCCTTCCTCCATTTTAAGAGCACAGGACTCCAACCTCTGCTTTTTCGGTCTCATCTCCTCTCTGAATCTTACATTTCCACCATTTTTTTAAAAAAGGATTCATGTGGTTTATTGGGCCCACCTGGAGAATTCGGGGTACTCTCCCATCTCCAGATTCTTCTTCACATCTGCAAAGTTCCTTTTGCCATATGACCTGACATTCCTAGGTTCCAGAGATTAGGATGTGGACATCTTGGCAGACCGTTACTCTGTCTTCTATGTTGGACTAAAATCCAGATGTTGGCAGGGTTGTTCCTTTCTGGAGACTCTATGGGCGACTACCTTCTCCCCTTTTCCAGCTTCTATAGGCTGCCTGCATTCCTTGGCTTATGGTCCCCTTCCTTCAACTTCAAAGCCAGCAATGGTAGATCAAAGCTTCCTTAGATTGTATCACACCCACACTGACTCTTCTGTCTCCCTTTTACACATTTAAGAATGCTTGTGATAACATTGAGCCCACGTGAGTAATCCAGGACACTCTCCCTATTTTAATTAGGATTAAATATAAATTAAAATGATTTAATTATTTTTGTTAGCAACTTTAATTCCATCTGCTGCCTCAATTCTCCTTTACCATATAACATAACATATTCATAGGTTCCTGGGATTAGGATATGGACATCTTTAGGAGGCTGTTATTCTGTCTACCGTACTCAGGATAATCAGCATATAATAATGCAGGTGATAATCTGCATCATGAGGTTGTGAAGAAGATCAAAAGAATCAGTGCATGTGGGGGCACCCGAGTGGCTCAGTCGATAAAGCGTTTGACTTTGGCTCAGGTCATGAACTCACAGTTCATGGGCTTGAGCCCCACGTCGGGCTCTGTGCTGACAGTTCAGAGCCTGGAGCCTGCTTCAGATCTGGTATCTCCCTCTCTCTCCTCCTCCTCATGCTCTGTCTCTCTCTGTCTCTCAAAAATAAATAAATGTTAAAAAATTAAAAAAAAAAAAAAAAAAGAATCCATGCATGTAAAGTGTTTAGAACCATGCCTGGCATATAGTGAACACTCCATTACTAATTAGTCTATGGTAAGCATTCCATAATAAATATCTATCATAGTTACTGTCTGGAAAGGAAATGCAGACTGTGAACAGTAGTTGTATCTAGAAGGTGGGATTAAATTTTTACGGTCTTCCTGTTGCTGGTGTCTGTTTTTCTTTTTTCTACCATTAACATATATTGCTCGGGACACTTTTAAAATTTTTAAAGAAAACAAGACAAATGAATAAAGGGAGTTTTCATGGTATAATGAGAAAATAATTTTGATTTGGGGCTAAAAGTTTCAGGTGCTCGGGGTGCCTGGGTGGCTCAGTTGGTTAAGCATCCAACATGAGTTCAGGTCATGATCTCATGGTTTGTGAGTTTGAGCCCCGCTTCGGGCTCTATGCTGACAGCTCAGAGTTTGGAGCCTGCTTTGGATTCTGTGTCTCCCTCTCTCTCTGCTCTTCCCCTGCTCATGCTCTCTCAAAAATAAAAATAAAATATTAGAAACCTTTTTTCAGGTGCTCCTCTCAGCACGTCTGCTATCACAAATTGATCTTTGGCAAGTTACCTCACCTCTCTGCATTTGTTTTCCTCATCAGCCATATGAGGGGAGTTGAACTGTATATTTTGCAAGCTCCATCCAGTTCTTTGTGTATAAAGAACACCTACAAAATCAGTAAGAAAAAAAAGCCCTACAGGGGGGGAAAATGGATACAAAGGAAAAGCAGGCATCTCACGGAAAAAAACAAATGGCAAATAAGCATAGGTAAATATGTTAAGCCTCATTAGTAAGGAGGAAATGCAATTTAAGTGAGATATTTAGTGAGATACCATTTTATAGCCATTAGATGAGCAAAAATTCAAAAGTCTGACAACATAAGCAATCGGTGACGATATAAATGAATTGCAATGTTTACACAGTGCTGCTGGGAGTATAAATTGGTACAACTACTTTGGAAAACAATTTGGCGTTACCTTGTATCACTTATCATGTAAAGGTGAACATTCACATGCCTGGTGTCCAGTGTTTCCACCCAGAGAAACTCTTGTACATATGTGCCTCGTGGTGTGTCTGAGAATGATCATAGCACCGCTCATAGCATGGAAACACTGAAAATAGCCACAGCACAATGGAAAAATTGTGGTCTATTCTCACGATGGATTATTCTAGCCATTAAAATGAATGAACTAGAGTTCCTCACATGGCTATGAATGAAGCTTAGAAACATGTTAAGTAGGAAAAAAAACAAATTCCAGGGGAGTACAAGCATTATGAGGTCATTTTTATAAATCAAGTACAAGCAAAATCAAACAATGTGCTTTTTCACAGATTCATAATAAGTGATAAAAAAAAAAAAAAGCAAGGAAATGGTAAACAGACAATTCAGGACAGTGATTACTGGTGAGGGGGGCAGAGGGAAGGAGGGTAGGAGGTTGTATCTGGTAATGCTCTAGTTCTTAAATTGGACAGTGGGCTCCTGAGTGTTCATCTTATTATGCTTCGTAACTTGTACACATGTGAGATATATATGTTTTGTATGTATTAGATTAAAATGATTTTTGGGGGACGCCTGGGTGGCTCAGTCAGTAAAGTGTCTGACTTCGGCTTAGGCCGTGATCTCACGGTTTGTGAGTTCAAGCCCCACATGGGGCTCCCTGTTGTCAGCACAGAGCCTGCTTCGGATCCTCTGTCCACCCCTCCACCCCTGCCCCTCCTCTGCTAGCTCGTGTGTGCAATCTCTTTCTCAAAAATTAAATAAACATTAAAAATAATAATAATTCGTAGTTGGTGCTACCACTTAGCTTAGATTTCCTTTCAAGCTCTTAAAAGCAAACTCTGTTGCAAATTTGCTATTTGCAATCCTGCTGGTTAAACAGACTTCTTAACAGCCACCTGTATCTGGGTTTGTGCAACAGTTGTTTTCAGTTTATGCTCCAAATGAACCTCATATTCTTAGAGATCCATACCCCAACGGGGATTTCATGCCAGCAGAAGCAGTACCTCCAGAAATTTCTTGGAGCTTGTCTTCTGTGTGCCCCAGGAGCCGGCCATATTTTGTGTACCTTCTGCGACAGGAGCTGAGATAGACAGGCTGTAAATTTCTGGTCCAGCCCAGGTGAATTTGTTACTGCCCTGATTCATTACACTTTTGATTTCGATGTTGAAGAATCACATTCCCTGTTCCCTTGACCTGCCTCCCATCATTTCATAAGGTTGGTCCATCTAGTCATGGTCTAAAGGGGCTTGGTCTCACCATCCTACAACAATCCTGGCATTGCTGTTATTTTTGACTTCCATCTTTGATGCCACAGCCTCTAAAGAATAAACCAGCTTTGTTGATTGGTTTTTCTGTTTCCTTGAATGAAGCACTGACAAGCACTTATTAGAACTCAGGGGACCTTCAATGTCAGTGTTTCCAATGAGAAGATTGACTTGCATAGGGTCTGCTGAGTGAAGCTGGTACCAAGTGTGGGTAGGAGGATGGATGTGAGTGGTCTTTGGGGCAGAAGTGATACCTGGCATCCAGATGTCAACACTTCCATCCATCTTTGGATGTTGGACACCACAGACACATCCGTTGGGTGGAGTACTGGTTTTTAAGACGCACTACCTAATGTGAAGGGGCCCCTGAGTCTTTACATACTACTTTGTGTGAGATCTTCAGTTTGGGAAGCAAAGATTTTTTTTTTTTTTTTTTGCTTTTTATCATGAAAAATCTCCAAAAATATACAAATGGGAAAAGAATATAAATATACTCTATAGAATAGATATAAACATTGTATAAAGAGTATAACGAAATCTCTTACCCGTCACCAGTTTCAATAATTATTAACTCATGAATACTCTTGTTACATTTGTTCCTCTCACCCCCTTCACGATTATTTTGAAGCAAATCCCTAATATCATGGGGTGTAGATGCTGTGAATGCATCATCATGATAAGCAACCTCAAAGATCCCCAGACAGTATTATTAATGGTAATAATGAGTTCCATCCTTTTTGTAACATTATCATAAGCTATGTCTTTTAATCAGTTAAATAATGAGAGGCCAAAGTCCTTCACGCTTAAGACCACCTTTAACTTCCTGGGGAGGGCTCTCTCGGATAAATTTGACATATGGAAAATCACTTTATAGTTGGGGCATGGAGGGCGATAGAACAATTTAACTCTGTTAAGATTTCTATTTTTTCAGTCTCACCAACGGCGTACCAAAAGAGTCAATGAAATAACATCAGGTCTATTAACAGTAGTCTTAGCTGACCTCTGTAATCCATGCTATATAAAGTTATCTTTCTAAAGCCCACCTTTGCCTATACTTTTAGTAAATTTGAGTGCCCATTGTGTGCAAATTATTAGGCACAGGAGGGGATTCAAAGACAAATCAGATATGGCTCCTGTTCTATAATGAAGAATTTGTCTGGTCTTTGTCTTTGGGCTCCTGGGAGGAGGTTTCTAAGTCCTTGGAATTTGCCAAGCCATGGGGGTAACTTTGTTATCCACGGTGGGTCTCAAGATGAGAGACACTTGAGTTTATGATAAACAAGATGACTCAGGGTGGCTGGCTGGCCATGATGGAAAGACCAACCGTGTAATTAGAGGGTTGGGTCTTTGATCCAGATGCTATCAACCTGATCTCCAGGGAAGAAAGAGGGACTTGAGATCGAGTTCAATCATGTGATCAATGATTCAATTAATCACACCTGAATAATGAAACCCTAGTAAAAATTTTGGACCCCCAAAACTCAGGTGAAATTTATGGTTGGTGAACCCATTAGTATGCCCAGGACTTAGTGTCCTGAGTCCACACTAAGAAGACACGGAATCTCTGCGTTTGGGACCCTTACCCTATGTGTCTCTTCATTTGGCTAGTCATGATTTATATCTTTTTTAAAGCTGTGATCATAAGGACAGCACTTTCCTGGTTTTGTGAGTCCTTCTAGTGAATTCTCAAACCTCACGGGGGTCATGAGAACCTCTGAATTTGTAGCCAGTTGGTCAGGAGTGCAGGTGGCCTGGGGACCTCTGGCAGGGCTGCTGGTGTCTGAACCTAAAATGGGAATAGTTTTGTTGAGGATTGTGCCCTTCACCTGTGACATCGATGGTAGCTCAGGACTGCACTGCAGTATTGCAGCTCCTACCTTCAAACATTCACAGATTAGTAGAGAAGAGAAGACATAGATGCAAATAAGATTTCAAGTGCCATGCAGCAGTTACAGATGTGCTCTGAGAAACAAGAGACAGGAAAAAGAACTCAGAACTGGGGATACTGGAGGAGGCCTTGGGGAAGAGGGTAGCCCTTGCCTGGAGACTTGAAAGATGAGTCCGATTTAGACATGCAGAAATTGTAATAAACACTTCTTGAGCACTTACTCTGCATCAAGCTCTGTTCTGCTGCTTCACATATAATAAATTATATAACGTACATAGTCCTGTAAAGTTGCACTAATATTATCTTTCTCTTACAGCACAGTACACTGAAGCACCCGGAGATCAAACACCTTGCCAGAGGTTGCATAGCTAATAAGTGGAGACCTGAGATTTGAACCCAGACAATGAGAGTCTTGAGCAACTACTCTTGACTGCCTTTCAAGCAAGAGGAAAGAACATTCCAGGAGGAAGGAATAGCAGAAACAGAGGGGAAAACAGAGGTATGAGCAAAAAAGGAAAAGGAATAATGTCAGATAGGTACTTTGAATGCCGGACTCAGGGCTCTGAACTTGACTCAGAAGCATTGGGACATCAAAGGTTGTTTGTCATGGGATTCTGTGGACTTTTAGGCACTGCAATCATGTAGGGAATTACCATTGAAAGCATGTTGTGCTCCTCTAAAGCAGGAAGCTGCTCTTCCCCTCCTAAAGAACAAATCACTCTCTCCCTGCTGATACTCCAGTTGTGATGTATAGAGTGGAGGCTCCAAGGAAGAGCCCCTTGTTCTCACTTTTTCATTAATTTTTTTAAAAGTTTATTTATTTTTGAGAGAGAGAGAGGGAGAAAGAGTGCCGGTACGCACGCGGGTGGGGGAAGGGCAGAGAGAGAGGGAGACACAGAATCCGAAGCAGGCTCCAGGCTCTGAGCTGTCAGCACAGAGCCCGACGCGGGGCTCAAACTCACAAACCGTGAGATCATGACCTGAGCCGAAGTCGGACACTTAACCGACTGAGACACCCAGGTGCCCCACTCGTTCTCATTTTTTAATATCCCATGGCAATTGGCTTAATGTACGCTGTAGGCACACAACGTATTTGCAGAGGGAGTAGATATTGTACTAGATTGTACTATATCAAGTTGCTGATAGTTGACCCATTTTGACCTAGAAGGATGGCAATTATGGTGTCAATTTATTTTAAGACATTGCATTACAATTATACGCAAAGACTGATCAGTGTTAAAATTCAAGTATATTACTGTTGAAGGCATTAAAGTAGGCATTAGAAATTTTATATAAGGGACTATCGTTTGGTTACAATGTGATGCAGAGCTTAAACTAGAATATGTATATATGTGTGTGTATATGTGTGTGTGTGTATATATGTGTGTATATACATATATATGGGTACTTATGTGTATGTATATACATTATACTATGAATATATTCAGATATATATTCATAAATTCTCAGAACCTTCTCCCCCAATATATTCACATATATTCATAGTATATTCATAGTATATATTCATACAATATATTCATGGTATAGTGTGTATACATACACATAAGTACCTATATATATACTATGAATATACACACACTATATAAAAGTATGTATATATATATATACACACACATAAGTACGTAAGTACATAAGCACATATACCTACATATATAGTGTATATATACACATAAGTACAAATATCATACATATATGTATGGATATTATACATATATTAGCATATCATAGAATATATGCATGTGTGTATATATATATAGTGAGAGAGAGACACACACACATAGGAAGGCCTATCTACAGATTATTTCTACAAGGATTGTTATTCATGCAATCTGATCTTGATGTCAGATCAGAAGGGGAAATTCCATTCAAATCAGATTTATAAACGTGAGGTGAAACTCAGTACAGTAGATCAAAAATGAAGTGGGAGAAAGAGAAACAAGAAAATTAGATAAACTTTATCCAATAGTCGATGTTGGATACAGTGTTTCAGAGACAATTCTTTCTCAGTGGGCACGAAGAGGTCATTTTTAGCTGCCTTCCACCAAGAAGTTCGGAAATTTTAAAAGTATATATCATGTTGGAGATGATGCCATCAATCAAAGGAGAGAGATGAGCTGGTGTCAGTGACCCTCTGAAAGCAACAGAGACCTGCCCACCTGTGAACCCTCTCACTGAGCTCATGACTGTTTCCGCAGAGGGTCCAGTATGAAAGCCAAACCCCCAAGGGTGGCCATCGTCTGTGCAGCTTAACCG
This sequence comes from Neofelis nebulosa, assembly GCF_028018385.1. Lineage (NCBI taxonomy): Eukaryota > Metazoa > Chordata > Mammalia > Carnivora > Felidae > Neofelis > Neofelis nebulosa. The sequence continues at coordinate 51,765,657 of NC_080785.1, read as the reverse complement.
ACAGAAGTGAACTAATGACCCAGATGGCATAAGTAAAGTCTGGATGCAATCCAGGCTTTGCAGCCACCCCCAAACTTCCAGTGAGGTATACGAGAACCACAATTCAAGGAAAAGGGGAATTAAAGTAGATTTAAAGTAGAATTAAAGTAGAAACCCAAGTCAAGATCCTGCCCAGCAAGTCTGTCTGTATTCAGCGTGTTTGTTTCATTGAACAGGAGATTGTAGAAGGCCATTTATTCCTGAAAGCAGGTCAGTCCTGCTTGTTGCTTGCTGACTCTCCTAAAACAAATCTACCGGGGGGAAAGATTTTTCCTAAAGATTCTCTACAAAACACAGTGCTCTAAACTAAATATTCAATAGAGATCATTATGTCCAAGCTAGCGGAAGTAGAAAAGCTGGGCTAGGTATGTAATCATCTGACTTTCAATTTGCACACAAAGGTGCTTGCTCATAGCATCTGAAAGTATGGCCAAATTGAAGTGCAAATGTCCCCCTCCCCCCAATTAAAAAATATTGATCATATGGCATCAGGTGAATCTCACATTTACAAATCACTGGGAAATTCTGTCTCAAATCTCAAGCTATTTAATTTCTCTAACACCATAGTCAGAAAAAACCCAGCTTCTAATCTTTTTTTTTTTTTTTTTTAATTTTTTAAATGTTTATTCACTTTTGAGAGAGACAGAGACAGAGCATGAGCGGGCAAGGGGCAGAGAGGGAGAGGGACACAAAGAATCCGAAGCAGGCTCCAGGCTCTGAGCTGTCAACACAGAGCCCGATGCGGGGCTCAAACCCATGAACCATGAGATCATGACCTGAGCTGAAGTTGGATGCTTAACTAACTGAGCCACCCAGGTTCCCCCCAGCTTCTAAACTTTAAATTTCATAATCAGTACTGATTTTGCCCCTCAGATGTTGATCGTATAAAGTGAAGTCTATCGGGTAGCTTCCTAATACTCTGCTAACGATGTAGAAGCCCCTTTAGTAGCACCTTTTGCAAATCAACCCCCACCCCCAAGAGAACCATGCATACAGGTACCCTCAACCTCTCTTGAAATCCGTCAACTTTGTGTCCCATGAAAACAACAGTACAATCCCATAGAACTGCTTTTCCTTTTCTCCAGGCTCTCAGTTT